>NC_048298.1:180318647-180365506 GCF_013100865.1 Trachemys scripta elegans | reverse complement strand
AGGACCCTACCCCCTACCTGTACCCTGACCCCCCCCCCCCCGTTTCTTGACTGCCTCCTCCAGAACCTCCCTGCCCCTTCTCCTGCCCCCTGGCCCCCTTACCCTGCTGCTCAGAACAGGGTGTTGGGCTCTGTGCGAGCCGGACACGTGGCTGCGCTCCCCAGCACAACACACAACCCAGTCCCTGGCCCTGCACAGTGCTGCCGGACCGGGACACTGGGCTTCAGGGGAGGAGGAGCTGCCGGCTCAGAATGCAGGGAGGGAGGGAGGGAGGAGGAGCTCCTCTACAGCTGCTCCGGAGTCCAGCCCGTGACTTTCCTGCAGCCCTCCCAGCCGCTCGCTCTGCTCTGCCGGGGAGGGGGAAAATCCCGGACATTTTGAGTGATTTACAAATTCCCCCCGGACGCTATTTTTAGCACAAAAAGGAGGACATGTCCGGGTAAATCCGGACGAATGGTAACCCTAGAGTTGAACACCATTCTGCTTTGAGATCTCTAATTTGCTGATGATATTGCCGTGTTAGTTCAGTTTGGTGAATCACTGCAGCTGATGGCCAGTCTGGCTGGGCAAGAAGCAGACTGCATCAGTCTGGTTATAAAACTGGATAAAACTAAGTTTCTGGCCATTACCATCTAGCAGCCTCCAGTTCCAGATTGCAACAGCTCAGTGTTAACCTGTTTGGACAGGACATCAAGCAGGTGCAACTGTCAAATATTTGGGCAGCATCATAGGCAGTGCTGGAGGATGTGCAAAAGATGTAGATGCCCATATAGCAGCATGTTTTGAGCCTTTTAGTGGTCTCTGTGGGGTTGTTGTGACATCAGCCTTGCTATGAAACTGAATGTGTAACATCATAATTATACCAACTGTATTGATCTGAGGAAGACGGAAGAAAGTTGGATTGACATTTTCAATTCTTGTCTGTCAACTGCTCCATATTGAGTGGCAGGAAAAGAACAGAAATGGAGAGATTTGACGCTAAACCCAGCAACCACCTCAATCAGCACTGGTTCAGTTTCAGTGACTGTAATATTCCCCGGGGTGCCATCTAGACTGCTGAATAGCTGTGCATCCTAGTTCTCCAACCTGGGATGCCTTTTACATAGCTTTAGTGATGAACAGCCTCACCTGGTCTGTTAACACACAGACTACAGCATGTAACTTGTGCCCAGCTTCACAATATGGAGTACTGTTAGCTAGCCATTCATGAATTACACTGCAGAACACCAAAAGATAATGTAGTCCCAGACTTCCCCCAGAAATGTGCATCTTGTATCACCAAGCACCTTTCTGAACAATGCAAGCTTATATAAAATCCATGAATTTCATCAAAGGAAAATGATATATACCATTTTGTCATCCTAAATGGAGTTTCCTCACACACTTTAATCCAAACACACGGGTTAGATAAAACAGTGAAACAAGTTTATTAACTAGAGAAAAAAGATACTTTAAGTAATGAGGCATAAAGGTCAGGATTGGTTACAAAAAAAAAATAAAAAATAAAACGCAACTGACATAGACTTATAGAAGATTAGGGTTGGAAGAGACCTCAGAAGGTTATCTAGGCCAACCCCCGGCTCAAAGCAGGACCAGCCCCAACAAACTAACTTAACAAACTAAAACAGATTCAAAGCAAATATCTTTCTCACCTGCCACATTGCAGTCCTCTGGCTGAGTTTCTTTTCAGACAGAATCACATCTCCACCCAGCTCAGTTCTTTAAGAGTTGTTGATGTCATGAGCAGAGTGAGGTCAAGCAGTTTTCCTCCCCTCTTTATAATTCAATTCCTTGTGCTAGAAACATCCTTGCTGAGTCATGGTGATAAACAGTCTCTTGTGGATGTGAGGTTTGAACCGTCCTTGTGCTGAAATGCAAATTTCTTGTTCATGCCTTTCCCCTGCTGAGAATGGCTGCTTAAGTAGGTGATCATCATTATCATCTGGTTGGGGTGCCAAAGTGTCTGTCTCTGAAAACTGGTTTGGGCCTGCTTTTCTAACTTGGAATATGTTAAATCAATGTTATACAGTTAAATCTTATAACTGTACATAAAATATTGATTCACACATATTACCGTGACAATAATGTTCAGCAGACTGAGTTTTCAAATGATACCTCACAAGACATACTTCGTACAAAATTTGTCAGAATTCTGTAAAAGTTGTGAACATAATGGTATAGACTGTCACTGTAGCTAACTTGGTATGGATGTATTTAGAATGGAAGACTAATGAATTCCAAAGTGTGAGTACACCAAGGAATGCCACTACATGGCTGGCAATCACATGGATGCTAAAAACTTAGGTGTGCTAAGATTGCTAGTGATGGACATAAACTAAATATACAGCTAGATCACCTTTTGCCCCTTGCCAGAGATTGATCTCTGGCTGCTCAGTTAGCAAGGATACCATGTACCTTGGGGAGTGGTGGTGGTGATTGATGATATAGCAAGGGGGGCAAATTGAGGACGCACAGACAACTTTAATTCTGGCATTTCCTGACTTTTGAGTAGGGTGACCAGATAGCAACCGTGAAAAAATGGGACAAGGTGTGGGGGGTAATAGATGCCTATATAAGGAAAAAGTCCCCAAAAATGAGACTGTCCCTTTAAAAATGGGAAATCTGGTCACCCTCCTTTTGAGTGCTTGAATGCTTCTTGAATGTTCTTTAAACATGTTTTTGTGTGTAATAGATATGTATACGCACACATCCATCAAAAGGCAAAAATACCTTAAAAGTAGGTTTTGGTAAAATAGTACTCTAGATTTGCTAACAGATACCAAACCAAAATACATTTCACAAAGCTGCAAGACCTTCTTAGAAGAAAATATCTGATTATTTCAATGTTTTGTTATTTTAAGTTCATTTAACAAATACCTGTCGAATGCTGCATTGCTACAGCATATTTGCTGTAATGAGACATTTAGCTTTCTAAATGTTAATGATTTTCATTATTGTCAAGATGTTTGAATTTGAAAGGTGCTGTTAAATAAGAAATTCAGAGTGGGTTACTTTATGAGGATACTTATGCTCTGAGGGAAAAGTGAGACCATTTTGAGCTAACATTTTCTTTTGATGCAAAGAGCTTCAAAACATTGTAACTTGATTGTTCCAACTGGGCCATAACACATTTTACAAATGGACTTGTTCATAATTTCAAAAAAAGTGTTTCTGCGTCTGTATATAAACAGGGGTAAATCTCCCTGACTGCCTCCCTCTTTCAGGAGAGACATACAGAATGTGCATATTAATGCCTCTCAACATTTCTCTGATGTTTTTTGTCCTTTGAAGTGGTCTGATACATAACTAAGTTAAGTGACGCAGAATTACTTTCCTGTTACTCGTATGGCAGTTTGGAAAATGGGGGTCCAACTCTCACTGACTTCCCTTCAAAATATATTTGTCAAGCCTCATTCCCTTCTAATTCACGACTCAGGAACACATGCTCCTGCATTAATTATCATTTGTATCTTAATAGGGTCCTGAAGCTGGGCACTGTAAAAAGTCAAGGAAAAACACCATGCTTTTATTAGATTAAAAAGGAATTTTTATTCCAGTATAAATCCCTCTTTGCTCACCCTATATGTTCACACTCAGCCCAGTCATGTCTCTTCACTGCTTTGTTTCCTTCTCCCACACTGGATTTCACACTTCTTTAGATGCTGCATTTGATGCATGAAAAAGCTGCTTTTTTATGTATGGCGCAACCTTCCTCTCTTCCTTCGAATCCCCTCCCCCTTGCTGCTGCTACTCCTCCTCCTCCTTTCTCTTATCATTCACCATTGATGCACTCTTGTGCTGTCTGCTCTAAATTTTCTCTAAATATCCCCAATATTATGTTTGTCTGAATTAGATGATAAACTGCTCTTGCAGGACCTTGTCTTCATACTTGTTTATAAATCCCTGTTATACAACCATAATGCTGACTTGTTGGTATTTGAGTGACCAACAACTAAGGTCTCATCATCTTCTCCCTTCCTCTCACTCCCACACCCCCACTTTTCCTAGTAGAGAAAGTTGCATGTTACTTTCAGAGCTGACAGGGCTTGGTTTGAGGGTCAAAGCGTTTTAAGATCAAACAAAAAACTATTTAGTTTGGCTAGTCCATCTTGTAAATTATAATAGCTTGCTGTGCCTTTTTACAAATAAAAAGCCCAATACTAGTGATGGGTCTTAACCAAAACCTCTCACCCAAGCACCCTACGATCTTTGAGGAAGTTCAGATCCCAAATGGCTCATATTTCTATAAATGACACAACCTAAATACTGGATCTGAACAAATCTAAACTATTTTTAAGTTCAGTTCTGGATCCCAAATTAGTGACATTTAGGCCCCTACTTCCCTTGAAATCAAGGAGACTTAAGTGCCTAAATACTTTTGAGGACGTGGCCTTAATCCAGGGATGGGCAAACTATGGCCCATGGGCCACATCCAGCCCGCGGGACAGTCCTGCCCGGCCCCCGAGCTCCTGGCCCAGGAGGCTAGTCTGTGTTAATTTTTAAAACGATCAAAAGGATGATATATTTCTGAAACATAAACAATTTGTAAGGAGGCTGTTTGTCAGACAATGGAATTTTCTTTAATGTCCTTTTCCTTTTTCATAATTAATGTTACTACTTAGAAATTATCCTAGAATTTGGCAGCAGTAAAAATGACCAATTTTTTTTCCTGAAAATTGTGCCAGCTTTTTATCATTTTATTTTGAGACAGTGTACCTTTGTACCTTTGTTAAAAGGAAGCCCCACAATCCCTCAGTTCTTACAGGAAGCTGTCTCTTGATATGGCTGTTGAGTTCATTCAGTCATGACTCTGATCAGAATATAAGTGGGACAAAGTAGCATGTCCAGCAGTAAAATGCTCAGAAGGTAGGAAGCTTCTCAGTATTTCCAGACTCTAAAGAAAATCCATGCAGTGGAATGGTGGCTTGTGGTGGCATGAGTGGTCTGTCCTGAAGGGATCACACAGCTCCATAGGTAGTTCCTGGAAACATCTGACTACTTCAGAAAGATCCTGTTGCTTTAGGATCCATGAAATCCTGCTGTTGCGGAGGAGGGAGAGAGGAGGTGCGGAATAGGTCTCAAAACAATTTGCATTAAATTCTGCCTTGGCCCACCATAGAATGAAAGCATTGAGTAATCTATTCTACAGTGGGACTGGGCTATTGCTCTGTTTTAAAGACTTCTTGAGAGGGCATCAGGCATTCTAGCTCCAAGGAGATACTGTTTCACTCATTATTTTCAAGAGGCTCATGTGCTAAACCATGTATTATAAAACATCCTTACCAAGTGATACTAGGCTAGATATACTCCTGCATCTGAGCTCCAAGGTCCCTCCTCACCACGACCACCAAGTTTCCTCTATCCCCTGGCATGTCCCCTACAACAGGATGAGGAGTGGCTGGTGGAGGCGCTAACTCCACCCATTTATGCCAGTTGAGAGCTGGTCTCTCCTCACTCCACCAACATACACCCTGAGAGCTCAACAATTATTGCCCATTGGTACTACCTGAATGGTATCCTTGTTTCATCCCTCAATGCCCTTTAGAAGATAAGCACTGTGGAACGATAACCGACATCGGTGCCAGATTTATATAATTTTTGGTGGTGCCCAGAACGGGTCCAAGCAGAGCCGTCCTGCCCATAGGATGGACTGGGAAAACCGCCCCGGGCCCCGTACTTTGGGGCCCCCATGCTTCAGGGGGACACGGGGTCCAGGGCAGCCTGGAGGCTTAGCGGGGGGCCTGGTGCCAGCATCAGCAAGCGACCTGGCCCCAGCCCACCCCACTCCGCTCTGCCCCGCCAGCTCCTGGTGTTGTTCGGGGGAGGGAAAGAAGGGGTGGGGGCTTCGGGTGGAATGTGGGCGGGAAGAGGCGGAGCAGGGGCAAGAAGAGGCGGGGTGGAGGCTTGGGGGAAGTGGGGTGGGGATGGGATGGGGGTGGAGCAGGGGCAAAGCGGAGCATTCCCCTAAAGCACGGGGCTCCCCAAAGTGTGGGGGCCTGGGTGGTTGCTCCGGTCCATCCTATGGACAGGCCGTCTCTGAAAATATAAACCCAAACATTGGTGGAGCCGGGCCCATGTTCCTGAATATTAGTCGACCACGGGCACCCTGGGCCCATGTAACTTGCCGCCTATGATAACTGATTACATCATGTCATGAGAACAAAGACTAATATCACAAACATAGATTATACACCAGAATTATATCTTAGTCTTCTCCAGAAGAACTAGTGGAAGGCCAAGGTGTTTGTAACTCCCCTCTGCTAGGAGGCCTGAAACCAATCAGCTAGCATAGCAACTGAAGTTAAATGGCCAAGGAAGTTCAAGGGCAGGACAGTTGGGGGATGTTCTGATCAATTTTACCCTTTTGTCAGGCTATGACAAGGGTTTCAATTTCAGCCAGTGGAGACTAACTATGGAGACATAGTTGAAGTTAAACCTTTGGAAAATTTGAGAAAGCAGAACTGCCACTTTTCCTGTATGTCCTCAACCAGGTGAATTCTCCCTGGGATGCAGCAGGCCACACTGGGGCAGGGAAGTATAATTTGCATCACCTTTTGCCAGTAAGAGTAAATCTGAGCCTATGCGTAGGTGCTAGAACTAGGGATGCTGCTGCACCCCTTGGCTTGAAGTGGTTTCCAGCATATACAGGGTTTTATAATTTGGTTCAATGACTCTCAGCACCCCCATCATACAAATTGTTCTTATGCCACTGACCATATGACTTATTTGCATGACCAAACAGAAGCAGAGGGATGGAAGGAGAATAAATAATTAACATTGTTAAATAATAGTAAAACAGACACAAAAATAACTTCTTGAATGTATGCATGTCATCCATATAAGTCACTATAAGATTAAGTATACTATGAATTTTAATTTCTTTATGTAAATATTGTATTTATTGTACCAGTTTGCTTCAGGTGAAACTTTCATTAATGTAGTTCTCCTTGGAAATGAGTAAAACTATTTTGATTGGCAAGATAGCTAACTAAATGCAATAGACATCCTTTCAGAGAAAGGAGAAGTAGGTCAATGTCATGTAAAAGGGTTTCTACCAAGAGTTTTAGAAGTTTAAGCTTATGTTTGTGATATGTTTTGTAGAGGGTTCGGTGTTGGAAGGAAGCTCACTTTTTATCTTGCAAATTCATGCACCATTTCAGTGACAGAAATTAGCATCCAGGAACTGCAGGAGCAACCTGAAAACTAAATATAAAAAATACAAGAAAACTTCTACCTGCAAGACTTGACATTTAATGGCGGCATTCAGGTGATCACATTAGATCTTGGGTGGGTTTTGCAGTCTCCGGAGAGCAAAATAAAGCTATAGGAAATATTCTCCTATTAGATACTCGTGAGCACTGTCCGTTGAAATAAAGTCTGGCCTTAGAGCAGAGGTCCCCAAACTGTGGGGCGTGCTCCCTTGGGGGGGTGGTGGAGGAAAGTTCGGAGGCGTGGGGCGTGGTGGGCCTGGGCCAGCTCCCACGGGGTCAGGAAGGGAATGCCGCCCTTCTCTGCCCCCACCTCTACCGCGGCCCCGCGCCTGGCCCTGTCCTCAGGCTCGGTGCAGCTCTGCACCTGGCCACAGGCCTGGCTGCCAGTCCCCACCGCAGCCTAGCTACGGCTCCACTCCTGTCCCCACTCCTGGCCCCAGACCCTCCCCCAACTGTGGCCCCAGCCTCAGTCCCCTTACCCTGTCTGCATTCCCCCCACCTTGAGCCGTGGCCCCCCTTCCTGCCCTGGCTCAGGGGAGGGCATGGACAGGGAGCTGGGGGGCACAACCCTCCAAAGTTTGGGGACTACTGTCTTAGTCTGGTTCTGCAAACCCTTACTGGTGGCAATAATTCCAATGACCTCAGTGGGATTACAAGTGTAAAGACTATTCAGGTGAGTCCTGTTTTGCTAAACTGGATTCTACCTAAGGGCATCTTTTTATTTTATTTTTTTTTTCAGGAGGGGAAAGGGATTATTTACTTCTGTATGATACCTTGATCCAGTTAGTTCACATTGTTTTCTCATTGCTCCCTCAGTGGTGCTGTTTCAGCATCAAAGGCCTCAGCAGCTGAGCTGCATCAGAAGTAGAGCCTAATAGGAGGATCTTTCATTGCTTTCATTGGTCTGAATGAACTCATGGGTGATGTCAGCCCTCAGGATATTGATTGGTGGTTGGTGTAAAAAGGTATGGATTATATTGGTTTTCGAATGTTTTATTGTATTTAACACTAACAGTGACATATTCATATTGTATCATCAATGTATACCAAAGGGAATCAGAGAGCCTGAAATAAACAGAAAATTTGGAGGAAGTGAAGAAAGTTATTAATTCAGTTTGATAAAGAAAAGCTAAACATCATGTTATTTTCCTAAAAAGATTTAATGGTTGACCATTCTTTAATTTTAGCATTTCTTTCACTGCCTGCAAGCCTGACAAGTCAAATAGCTACAACAAAATTAATCTTAGGGATATTTGTGGTGTGCTATTTTCCTTTGAAGACACAGATAGATTAAATATAGACCCAAAACCCCATCAAGTAAAGCATCACTGTCACAAAAATCTTCTTTGCAATTGTCCACTGGAATTTGAGATTTGCCGATGATTCTTATAAGACATTTTATTATAGGCAACAGCTAGCCCCCAAATGGGCTAGTGCATTGTAATGGTTAGTCCAGAGTGGGATACTGCATTATTATATACAATGAATTTTTGTAGAATGAGTGGACATCTGCAAAATGTCAGTCCAAAATTGTTCCAAGATTGTTGATGCATTGCTAATATATAACCCACATTATGTTTGACATTTATGAAATTCCCTCTCAACATTATAACCTCATACCTGCAACAAGATGAAATTACCTATTTTTCCTTAAAATAAGAAATGGATATAAGTCGCATTTACTGTTATAAGTCAACATCAAATGGTAAAACCAGAAGTGTTGTCTGTTAGAGATTACAGTCCATTTATAGTCGACAAAGCCAAAAGCCTGAAATTAAACTACTGGAACTGAAAGCATTTTAGTAAAACCTAATATGATGCTGCTTGTATTTTGAAGAAGATAACATTCTTTTCTATTCTTGTGCTAAAAGCAGAATCTAAGGCAACTACTCTGCCTGACATATGACACAGAAGAAGCAGAAAATACAAGCAAATCACTGCCAAGCCAGAATCAATTTGCAACATCACTATTCTTTGTAATCAACTGCACAGTACCCTGATGTTGAAATTTGTCTTTGATATCAACTAGGTCTGTAACACTTTTCTTAGAGTTCTCCTCTCAGTTTTTTTGTCAGCGTGTCTCAGCAGACATCTATAATTAAATTGATGTAAATAGCTTGTTTTGTGCATTAGGATAGATGCTTCCCAGTGTACGTACTATTTCTCAGTGTTCCATTTTGGCATACGTGTTTTGATTGTGTGTGTGTGATTTTGTTTTTTTTTTAAATCCTGCATGACCACAGCTTTCATCTCCTATTTTTTGTTTTGTCACATTTAATGCTCTTTTAGATTTGGCAGACTCCCGCATTACTGCTCTTTAATAAGCAGCAAGTGCATTCCTTGAACTTTATAATCTTTATCAATCTTTCATTCTCTGATGATGTCTTCCAAAGGTACTGCCAAAATAATCCAAGAGACAGGGTAGGTGACGTTGGTGCAATAAAAATATATTACTTCTGTTGGCGGAAGGGACAAGCTTTCAAGCCTGAGAGAGCTCTTCCTCGGGTCTAGAGAAGGGCAAACCTGAAGAAGAGCTCTGTGAGGCTCAAAAGCTTGTCACTTCCACCAACAGAAGTCGGTCCAATAAAATATGCCTTCACCTATTCTGTTGCTCTTTCTCTCTCTCTGATATTCTGGGACCAACATAGCTACACCCATATTGCAAACGATAATAATTCAATACAGGAGTCACTGCATATTGAGGATACCTATGGGATCAAAGCCAAATAGAAGAAAATGATGCTAATAGTGGCTGGAACATAAGAAAAACAAAGTTGATTTCTACTCTTATTCCTCCTTTCTTCCCAGTTTGTCAGGAGAACTATAGGATATGTTGTGAGCTTCTTATATCTTCTGTCCTCAGGGATTCATGACAGTGGAACCTTCTGAAGGTATGTCTACACTTCAAGCTGTTCATGTAAGCTCCAGCTCAAGGAGACATACTTTGCAGTAGCTCTGAGCTAGTTTGCCAAAAACAGAAGTGTAACTACAGCAGCATGAGCATCTAGATGCCCTGAATACATTCCCATCCAAGACTCTAGGCATGTACTTAGGATGGCTAGCCCCTCCTGCCACTCATGTTGATGCAGTTACACTCCATTTTTAGCATGCTAGCTTGATCAGAGCTACACAGGTATACTTGAAGTGTAGACATACCCTTAGAGTGAAGTAGTGGTGAGAATATGAGTTTGTCTACACTGCAGTTTCTTCTTTGCTGCCTCCTCTTCTAGAAGAGGAGAGAAGTGATAATTCTGTTGAAATGCAACACTTCACTTTCACCAGGTAGGCTCCCAATGGATTTAGCACAGTGGAACCCAACTATAGTGGATTGCTAGTCCACTCAATATAAATGAAATAGATTCAGTATGAGGAGTGTTAAAGTTCATCGGTATGCACTGACATAATTTAGCTAGAGCTGGTCAAAAATGTTACATCTAAACTGCTTCTTATGGTTTTTCACTAAACAAACTTTTTTGTGGAAATGTATCTGCTTCCCACTTATAATTTAGATTATTTCTTGTCAAAAATGGCATTTGAAAGCCTAAAATTTTGGTTTGACTGAAAACAAAACAACCCCCACTCCAAAATGCGAGGACACTACCTCCAATGGAGTTGTAGTTCAGGTGCTTCCTGTCACCATTTTTCTCTGTGGGCTAGGTTTCCCAATTGGACTACATATGATAAAGATGCACAACAGCCAGGGACACCCATGATGCACTGTGGCAGCTCAGCAAGGAGGGGAGCTATAGTGTTTCATGGGGAATGTTGTCTGGCCAGTGAACCTGGTCCATAGAAGAGAATGAGGGCTTGTGGCACCTGATCTGCAACTCCCAGAAGGTGGCATTTTTTGAGTCAACATTTTAAGTTTTTTTCATCCAGATATTTTGGGGTTATTGCCACAAGAGTTGCTGTTTGATAAAAAGCATTTTCCATGGAAATAAATTTTCTGACCAGCAAGATCTTTGGATCTTACTGCTCCTACTGTATTTTATTGCCATACTTCTGAGTTCATTACAAGTGAATTCTACTCTACAATTTACTTGTCATGTACTGTTCAGGCATTCGACCTTCAAGGAGATTCAACACTGATTCTCACATTTAGCTAAGGAACCAAATAACTAATTAGATATTTGCTATTCTTTGTATTGATGGATTTAGTTTATCTGTTATCACTGATTAAATGAGAAGGCTACCCTTTTGTCTGGGCATAAAACTTGTGTGCATAAACCCTTCAGTTGGGGTCTCTGATAATTTGGGCAAAGAGATTTGTTAACAGGTTAAAATTACTTAGAAATTATTGGACAGGAATGAAAGGTTTGGCATTTGAATGAAATAGAACCACCTGGTTTTACAATTTTTTTATGTATGATTGATAGATGTGGTTGGGGGGGCGGGAAGACAAATACGACTAACCAATTGAATATTTGCTTAAAATGCACCCAAACCCGTTCTGTGAAACAAAGTCTTGTGCTCAGTCTTCAGTCCTCTTCCATTCTATTTTGAAATGTGGATTCAAAAACTGTAAATCTGAAATAGCGAAATGATTAAAAATTGTTTTCCTGACTGCTGCTGAAAAGAGCTGCTGAAAAAAGAATATCCAGTTTCTTTAGAAGAAAACAAAGAGAGATGCGTACTTCCCCTCTGCATTTGGAACCATCCATAGACTTTGGTATATCAGTCAAGAAGACATTTGACTTTGCTAATTGCCACCCCATTTCCAGAAAGCAAAGCTCGTCATGCCTGTGACATATTGTACTCCACTTTTTATTTAGCTCGGTCTGTCGGATGCTAAGGGTGAGATCATCTTCAGTCATGTTTCCATAATGGCAACCAAAAGTAGTTTGTATGTACATCACTGGGGTATAGCTAAAAATTTGCAATTGATATTTACACTGGTCAGTCTATTACTTCCAACCCACTAGCACTATATTCATATAACAGTCTTAGGTAGATCTACCATCACACACACTGCGTATGCAGTTTGATAGAGAAATTAAGCAGTGTGTTGATAAAGGCCTTGAAGAACAAAAATCCTTGCGTTTCTATAAAAAACAAAATTTGTATATGTTTTTAATTAAAATTAAAATATGTACATTGTGGCATATCACACATGGCTCACTGCACCCACCTATGGACCATGTGTTTCTAATGCCAAAGCTGAAGTCTGCCTTTGCATTAGTTTTGGGTGGGGGGTGGGTATGAGCAAGCCTTAAACTGCTGATTAGTATTTGCTAATGGAAGAGGCTAGTACAACACAGACTGTCACTTTTGGAAACTATCAGCTAGTCAATGACCATAATAAAATATTTCATTGAAAGTAAAGCTTGTAAATACTAGACTCCTGGATTAATAGCTGCAAGAGTGTGACAAAGTAAATAATTATGACCTTTCAAAATCTAAGGGAAAGAATATTTATTAAGTGCATGTCTGAGTTAAGTCATGCTTAACAGGATCAGACAATTACAATGTTCTAAAACACAGTGACTTGAAAATATTTATCATATTTGTGACAGCATGACAGGACAAGGCACAGAATCTATTTACATTCCACAGTGAACCACTCTAACTGTGGAGACTGCTGTTTCCTGTTTTTTTTTGTAGGGAGCATTCTGAGCTAAATCACTTGCTTTTACTGACAAAATTCAGTTGGTAAATATCAAAGAGGACACCTGGAGAAAATGTGACATTTAAAAGGTGGTTTTACTGAAATGTAAAATGGTGGAGAATCTGGGAAATACAACTCTTTTAAAAGGATTTCTTTTTTCTTTCCCTCAAATTAAACTGCATTAATTTACTTCCATGCTCTGAAAGGTGTTCAGGTAAACTACACTTCTGCCTCTTATAACTGCACTGTATTTTCAAATAAAGGGCCAAATGCTGGGCCTTGAGCATAAAGTAGCCTTAAACCAACATAAGCAGCTATCTGGGGATTCTTTTGATGTAGGAGAATCCATGGGTGGTGTAGAGCCATACTCCTAGTATGTTGGGGGGGGGGGAGGAGGGCAGCAGTCTACAGCTTTCTCATGATTTCCTGTTTAAACTCAAAGTTTATATTTTGTTCTTATACAAAATGGCCACCATCTCCCATTACTATCAATGGGATTGAAGCAACCAGTCAAAGTGGATACCATTTCCCTTTAGCCTCTTCATGTGAAAGTGAGGGAGCTCCTAGAAAAGATGGCCACTATCTTCTATTGTTTTTAGTGGGACCAAAACCAAGTTTCCCTCAGGAAAGATGCAGGCCACTTAGTCACCATGACCCTGGCATGTGCTTCGGTATCTTGCTGGAGTGGGGCCAATGTGAGGGCAAGGCAGAGGACAGTAGAATGTGAAACAGTGGGAAATGATACGTTGGGATAGCAGGAGGGAAAAAGTGTTAAACTGAGGAGTGGGGAAAAGGAGACAGACGAAGAGGGGGTAGGGGAAAATGAAGTGTAGAAAGAAACTGAGCAGGGTACGGTGTGGGGAGAGTGAGAATGTGATGTGTAGGGGACTGACAGGGAAAGAGGAAAATCTGGGGGACAGGTGAGAGAGGAGACCCTCTGCTGTCCTGTCCATCTCCATTTCCCCCTCCCTAAATATCCTGTTTTATTATGGAGGGGCTAGCAACAGACAGACTTTCAGCTTCCCATGTCCTAGAGAATAAATAAGTAGCAGTCATCTAAGTATTAAAAAAACGCAAGCAAAGGACAAGAGATTTTCTTCTATCCTGAGATGAGTTCAGAGATAACAGATATGTCAACATATTGTGATACATGGAATAGCTTCCGAGAAGTACACAAAAGCCACTGACGGGCCATGAAAACTTAGACCACTGAAGTGGGCTTATTGGAATTTGACAAAGAAACCAATTAATTTTTTTAATTACCATTATTAATTAGGCTTTGCAGAGTTCAATTTTTATTTTTTTTATAATTTTGATGGATAATATCAATGTTTATCTGTAAGCATTTTTAAAATATATTTTATCAGTTTTAAACTTTAACCCTTGTGGAAAATTTTAGGTGAGACAATTATTTAATGGCTATAGACATTGAGATTCAAAAAGTTAAAGCTTTAACGGTCAACACCACATCAAAATATACGAAGTAAATATCCTTAAATCAAACTCCAAATTCTCAGGGAGCATTTTTCTTACTTTGTCTATCTGTACATTTTAAATGATCAGTGAGAATATTTTTCATCAGTTTGTGTGTGTATGATGAAATTTACATTTACTACCATTCACTGAAAAATCTAATCCTTTCAAGCCTATTAATCATGTTTCATTTTTGTAATGAAAGCTGAGATTCCAAAACAAAAGAGGGCAGCCCCAGAAGAAAATTACTGGCTTATCAAGCCAATGTGAACCAGTCTAATTAACTCCTAAAAATTTACTATACTATAGCATAAATCTAATGCCTCAAAAAAAAAAAAGAGCTTAATTGCAACTTAAGTAGTAACTTGTAGTAACTTGTCTGGATAGGGGTGAATTTTACCCCTAATGCAACAATCATCTTTAGTATATGCTGAATAAGTGGTCTTAAGTATAACCTCATACCCATAAAATGAGCTTGATATACTTCTTCTCAGGGATTATTTTTGAAGGCATCCAAACAGCTCATAAACATATCTATTAAATGTGTGACAGCTTGTAACTTTTTAGGGCTACATAAGACCTGTTATTTTTGTCCACAGGCTGTCAGCCACCTCTTGCATGGGCCATAGCTTGAAGACAGTTATTTAATTTATGAATAGATCCCTGCCATTAAGACTCAAAGCTTCAAAAAAGGTATGTGCAGGTGACCAGCAAATTACTTATCATGGATGTTCATTTCAAAATGCCCTATTGCTCCACTGTTTCAGGAAATGAACAGCTAGGAAAAGTAAAGATTTTAAAAAATAATTGTGAGAATTTAAATACTGGAAGGTTTACTTAAGATAAGCCACTGCAGAATTGTTAGTTGAAGCTCTGAACTAACTTTTATCACACAACAATTTAAAGAGACTTTACAAATTTTAAACTATTTGTTCCCATTCTATATATGAGAATTCTTGGTCACAAACCATTTGGTCTTTAACTTTGCAGGCTTGTTGTAGGTGTGCTGGTCCCAGGAGCTCAGAGAGACAAGGTAGTTGAAGTAATACTTTTTACTGGGCCAATTTCAGTTGATGAAAGTGACAAGCTTTTGAGCTCCACAGTCCTGAGGAAGGGCTCTATGGAGCACGAAACAGACGTTGGTCCAATAAAGAATATTACCTAACCTACCTTGTCTCTCTCATCTTTATCTGTTTGTTATTCTCCATTCTTTCCCTCTCACACACAACCTAAGCTTCCTGTACTTTGAAATTTAAAAAAATGCATGGTAGCCATTATCTATGCGTGATGTACCCTTTGAAGGATTATACTTGAGTATGTGAGTGGCAATGCATGGAGAAGCTGTAAATCTTTCCTCAATAATAGTACCAGCTAGTAAACAATTAAATCTGACAAATCTATTCAGTTTTTTGGGGGGCAGAAGGTGGTGGAGAAAGATGTTGAATGCTTTCAACTCACTTGGGAATCAGTGCGGTTTGAACACCCTCACCACGCTTCAGGATTGGGCCTTACATCTTTATCAACAGTTTTCTCACCTGTCCTGCCATTAGTCTTTATTTCACTAGAGCAAAAGCTTTTAGGGAGAGCTTGGTCCTGTCTCAGGGTTTTTTAGCATGAAGCTATAGGCCATGGAATTCCCGGGCTGCTCAGTTCTATAGCTGAAGAAACTAAACAGTCTCTAAAAACTGATGCTGAACCTATCTGTTGCTGACTATTTCTGTTATGTACAAGCATTCTGTAGATCTCAATTTAAGGTATTCAGCAGTAACAAAATAGAAATGAAAAAAGGCCCAGTGCTGGACTTAGAAGACTCTTTCCCCCTAGGCGATGATGACATAGATACAGTGAACCTGACCTTCCCTCCACCCCCAACCAGTATAAATCAGCAGTAATGCCTGTAAGTCAATGAAGTTACACCAGTGTAAAACTTACATAAGTGAGGGGAGAATCAGTCTGTAAAGAGCTTTAAAAATATATCAAAGAATGGTTATGGAATTGAATTTTTATTACATAATAGTTATAGCCACCAGGCTTAGTTCAGAGGTTACACTTAATAAAACAACTGTACAGAAGATCAATGAGCCACCCCAAAAAAAAAAATACTTGCAAAAGCAAGTTAAGCCCTTGGGGCAGGGACCATCTTTTTGTTCTGTTTGTACTGTGCCTAGCACAATGGGGTCCTGGTCTGTCACTAGGGCTCCTAGACAGTAGAGTAACATAAATAAAAATTTGAAGACAAACACTCCTCGAAGCAGCTCAGGGTTTCTAAGATTCAAGGAGTCATGTTAACACAAGCTGCATGAAATAAATGACAGCAAGAAACATTAAGAAGCACTGTCTCATAATGATAGACACAATTTAGCAAAAGACTTAAGCATGTGCTTAAGTCTTTTGCTGAAGTGGAGCTGAAGGCACTAGGATTGTAAAATTAACACCTAAAATCCTGTGAAATTCAGTTGCAGTTGGTGGCCTGCTGCTGCCTTCATGAAGCTACCTGATGCAGATACCTCTTTTCTTCCTTGCATGTGTATTTAGCAAAGAGGCCACTGCTTCTAACCCAATACTTGACAGGTGGACATGGAGATGCCAGGTTGCTTCAAGCCCTCTCCAAGCTGGTTAGCTCCTTGGGCTAGTTCTGGGTGAGACTACACCCATTTCTCCTCACCTGTCTGAGGTCTGGTCTATACTACCCGCCTGAATCGGCGGGTAGAAATCGACCTCTCGGGGATCGATTTATCGCGTCCCGTTGGGACGCGACAATCAATCCCCAAATCGGTGCTCTAACTCCACCAGCGGAGGTGGTAGTAAGCGCCGCCGACAAAAAGCGGCAGAAGTCGATTTTGCCGCCGTCCTCACAACGGGGTAAGTCGGCTGCAATACGTCGAATTCAGCTACGCTATTCACGTAGCTGAATTTGCGTATCTTAAATCGACTCCCCGCTGTAGTGTAGATGTACCCTGAGTAAACTTATGCTCCATATGTGCATTGAAGGAATAGTCCATGAGAGAATGCAGCCCCAAGTCTGCATCCACACTAAGGAGGGGGACAGTCTTATCCCATGTATTCTCAAGCTGCCGTGCTCAATGACCCTGTGCTGACTCTTTCTCCTGTGGCTCTTTGTGGGCCTCACTTGACCATTCCTGCTTTTTGTTTTAATGCAGGCTGCTGCATTTTGTGTTCTTGTGTTCTATTAAACACTGCTTCGTCTGTTCAGTCCCCCTTCTTTGAGTTTGAAATCAGTCCTTTATTAGTGCTTGGACCTGAGCCCCTTTCATGACACACTTTTGGTGATCGCACAAGCTGCGTGTTATGTCTTTTTTTTTTTTTTTTTTTTTAGTGACTTCAAGAATACGGAGTCCCATGGCACCAATATGCAACATACTGTAAATGTAGTCCTCAGGTTTTTCTTTCACCATAGCATAATTGCATGTATTTGTATGCAATATACATATTTTACAGTGTCTTTGCCATGCAGGAGACAAAAATAGGATTTAAATTGTATGCATCCAATATGCTTGCAGTTATTCCCACTGTTTAATTAGGTCAATGGTATTAGGCAGGATTTACAGATTAAATCAAGAGTAAATTTTCTCCGAGTAGTCTGACAATAAGCTGCATGCAATCTCTGCTGTCTCTAATTCTTTACATGCTGAATAACGGTAATTAAATAGAAATATTAATGCTTTGTGCTTCTATATGGAATAGTGAGATTTGATTAGCTCAAAGCATTTCATTAATATGAATGAAACCTTACAGGACGCCACATTTTTACAGGAGGGGTGAAGGCTGAACTTTATAAACATGAGTTGTTAAGAATTAAGGGCAGATCCAGAGTCCAGTGAAGTCAATAGAAATCGTTCCAATAACTTCAATGGGCTTTTGATCAGGCCTTAAATCCAAATGTCGGCACCTATACATATAGCTTGCTTTTCAGAGCTGCTGAGCAGCTGCGGCTCCAAAGGAATTCAAACCACAGGTGTGGTACTCAGAACCTCTGAAAACAGGGCCACTTCTGTAGGTGTTTAAGGATTTAGGTGCCTATCTACAGTTATCTTAGTTTGAACATGCTGGTCTGAGTGACTTGCACAAGATCACAAGAGTAAGTCTGGACTACAGCTAGCAGCAGAATGCAGTTCCGTTGACCTTCAGTCCATTGCTTAGACAAGTAGGCATTCTTCCTTCCTCTTGTTTTTGTTTATGGAATGTGTAAAAAATAGGTGTGGGCGGATGGGTGGTCACCCAGTAGTAAGAGGTGTCACTGAAAAATCAATGAAGTGCAACCCCATGATCTTAGTCCCAGAAGTTCAGCTTTCAGGGAGTGATACTTTCCATAAACAATAAGCTGAGCACTTAAAGTTCTCTGCCCTCTGAGTGTGAGGTAGCTCAGCTAGGAGAACATGAGGGATGAAATACTGGCCCAGTGGAAGTCAATCTCCATTCTAATGCACACAAACCATTTATAAAAGGCTATAAATAACTCTACGAGCTGCAAGATAATGGAGAGTCAGGCCTTGTAGCTGCCTCTTCAACTGTCACCATGGTATTCTCTCTTCACTCTGGTAGAAATCTGGACAGTCCATCATTAATGCCAAATGACATATAAGTGTAATGTAGAATAAATCATAAAAATGTGTCTGAGTTCTACTTATAAAGTTGCAAGTTTAGAGTACTCCATGTAAGCTTTTTCATATGCTGCAGTACACTATAATGTCCCTGAGGTTCATAAGACAGCATGGAGACTAATATTTCCTAATTTGTTTGAGTCAGAAAACTGCAAGTTGTAGTTTAGGAACTTATTCTGAAGTTTAAAATACATTACCCTGCTATTTTTTAATCTCAAAGGTTTTCTGTCTTGAAATTTTCCTCACTGTCTTCCCAAATTAATTTTTACCTCAGGCAAACTCTTAGGTATCATATTCAAAGAGGAAACAACATTTTTCAAATTAAGAGTCCAGATACTATACTACAAACTTGTTCCATTTGATTTTTATCTCACTTTAATAGTGCAAAAGGGTGAAACTATAAGTAATGGAATTAAACAGAAGAAAAGTTATTTTAAATAACAGTACTATTTCTTTAATGTTGAGCTCCTGGGTCTCAAAATGTCCTTCCTTTTAAGAGTCAACTAAAACACCTCACGATTGCCCTTATGCATTATATGACAACCCAACCATGGTGGGCATCTCTCCATCTACCTTAGAGAAAAGGAGTAGTAGTAGAAGAAAGAGGAAGTGGTCAGACAGTGTTTATATTAAAAAGAGAGAAAAAAAGGCATGTAATTCATACCACAATTATGCAAGGCTAATGATTTATCACTCCTGTTTTGAGAGTTGAAGAAAATAACTAAAGTAGAATGGCTGCCTAAACAGTCTCTTCTAGTTAGCGGTTCAAAGGAAAGTTATGAAGGAGAAAGCTCTTTTGTGCACCTTCCTTCCTGCACTCCACCTTCACGGACACTTCCACATGTGCACTACAGACATGAACTATAAGTTAATACCTAACTGTTCCTGAAAGTCAACTCCTCTCTAAAACTCTAGTCCTTTCCCATTTAAACAAGGGCTTGTTGTGGTTCTCATTGAAGTTAATCACAAATTTATCATTGCCTTCAGTGGGATTCGGAATGGGCATTAAAAATGGGAATATACAGAAGGGGCTTCACACCCAGCTAGTGGAGCAGATATGTGTGGTTTCAGAGGGTGGGGGAGTGGGAATTGAAGTGTTCTTTTGGGGGTGGAGTTCTAGGGGTGGCAGGTGCTGCTGTGTCAGAGTGCACAGGGTTCATTAATGTTTGCTGGATGTTTTGACAATGTGGTCTGGCCTCCGTTTCTTTAGTATCCCTGTTGCTACAGTACTTAGTGTATGTGATCCACTGAACTCCACTGGATAGAATCAGAGTGACTTGCACGTTGGCTGGTCCACACGACTGGCTTAGTTAGTGAAGCTGCTAATTTAGCTTTTGTTCATCAAGTTGAGTCCTCTGGAACACTGCAAAGATTCTTCTGATTTTTAAAATCTCATTAAACAGTAAAACTGTGAAAGCTACCTGTTACATAAAAATGCTGTGTCTGCCAAATATGAGGATCTTTAGTTTTTATATTCAGTTTAGCAGGAGAATTTACCCATGGTTTCTTCAGTTCAGTGCTGTTCCTTTATAGCCTTGCAAGGAGAGGAGTTGTAATATAATGCTTATATTATAAGCATTTTCAAAGTTTGTAAGCAAATCAATCATTATAACGGGCAAGCAGGACTTGGGGCTTTTGAGCCATAGTTTGTAAGGCCGCTGACAGGAAATGTCCAATGTATAAAATTTGTTTTTGTTTATATAGTTCTGGTGATGGTTTCCAGCTGTCACTTCTTCAAGACTGTCAAGATATCCTTGAATGGCAGAAATGAAATAGCAATATTGTGCATGAAAAATGGAAGGGAATTCTCCATCCTTGAAATGTTTATTGTGTATTTTTATGTTTAGATGCTGGAGTAGGTACAGCAGTTTAGATGAAATCTGTCCTACAGAGAAAAAAAAATCATTGTGAAAGAACATTTTGGATTATGGATGCCCCAAACAGTGAACCGACGTATTAGCATCACTCTCTCTGAGACAAGGACGATTACATATTAAGAGTCGAGTCTTTGAAATATTGCATACATAAATATGACAAATATATGTGGTGCAGAAAGGCCTCAGTCCTCAGCTGTCAACATGTGGGCAGACACCTGTGCACATGCAGCCCCACAGAAGTCAGTGGAGCTCCACACAGGCACAGCAGTCCACCTGTCCATCATCAGTGGCAGCCTCAGGAGCTCAGATCCTAATTCAGCATTCTTACTCAAAGCTGCATAGGGATGTATGAGTGAATCCCTCTGGCTCTCTCAGGAGCATAGTCACTTCTCTCTAGCATTTAATAGAGGCAGCAATTCCAACCATCCATCTTGTACAAGTGAATGTACTGGCAAATTCTGCTTGTTGAGAAGCTGAGGTCTACACTCACCTTGGGAGAGTAAATGTGGGGTACCATAAAAGATTATACAGGAAAATAACACAGACTTATTCCAATTATGTCCAATTTATATAATTAAAAATAAAATAAATATCTCAAAATGCATTGAAAAAAACATCCCATTAAGGGAATAAAAGAAGTACCATTTCCTTGCCCCCGCATAAGTGGACAAGTGATTTTTAAAATACTTCTTTCCTGACAACAGTATCTGAATTGTGCCGATGATTTTCTAAAGAATCTTAACCTCTACTAAGGTCTGTTCACTGTGTTTAAACAAAGTTCAGAACATAATTGACGATGGTGTTATAGGAGCACAGGAGTAAATGCCTTAAGTGACCTCAATGATAGTCAAAAAGGAAGAACGTTACGATGGTGTTCATAGTTGTCCTGTCACCATAACTTAGAAAAATGCATATGGGACATTGCAAATAAGTCCTATGGGGTCATTGCAATTTAATATTTTACCAGCGTGAAGGGTCCGTACTGGGACCAATACTATTCAAAATATTCATAAATGATCTGGAAAAAAGGGGTAAGCAGTGAGGTGGCAAAATTTGTAGATGATACAAGACTACTCAAGATAGTTAATTCCAAAGCAGACTGCGAAGAGCTACAAATGGATCTCACAAAACTGGGTGACTGGGCAAAAAAATGGCAGATGAAATTCAACGTTGATAAATGCAAAGTAATTCACATTGGAAAACAGAATCCCAACTGTACATATACAATGATGGGGTCTAAATTAGCTGTTGCCACTCGAGAGAGATCTTGGCATCATTGTGGATAGTTCTCTGAAAACATCCACTTTTGACTAAGCAGCGGCAGTCAAAAAAGTTAACAGAATGTTGGGAATCATTAAGAAAGGCATAGATAATAAGACAGAAAATATCATATTGCCTCTTTATAAATCTCTGGTACACCCACATCTTGAATACTGCGATCAGATGTGGTTGCCCCATCTTAAAAAAGAGATATTGGAATTAGAAAAGGTTCAGAAAAGGGCAACAAAAATGATTAGGGGTATGGAACAGCTTCCGTATGAAGAGAGATTAATAAGATTTGGACGTTTCTGCTTGGAAAAGAAACGTCTAAGGAGGGATATGATGGAGATCTATAAAATCATGACTGGTGTGGAGAAAGTAAATAAAGAATTGCTATGTATTCCTTCTCACAACACAAGAACTAGGGGCCACAAAATGAAATTAACAGGCAGCAGGTTTAAAACAAACAAAAGGAAGTATGTCTTCACACAACACACAGTCAACCTGTGGAACTCTTTGCCAGAGGATGTTGTGAAAGCCAAGTCTATAACAGGGTTCAAAAAAGAGCTAGATAAATTCATGGAGGATAGGTCCATGAATAGCTATTAGCCAGGATGGGCAGGGATGGTTTCCCTAGCCTCTGTTTGCCAGAAGCTGGAAATGGGCAACAGGATGGATCACTTGATGATTGCCTGTTCTATTTGTTCCCTTTGGGGCATCTGGCATTGGCCACTGCTGGAAGACAGGATACTGGGCTAGATAGATCTTTGGTCTGACCCAGTGTGGCCATTCTTATGTTATGTTCTTATGTTCTGACATGACATATACATGCACCTACTTGATGAGTCATGGCTTAAAGCTTTAGGTATATAAAGTGGAAAAGGAAAAATGGACCCCTTAATGTGTACAGTGATAATTTCCCATATCTTTAAAAAGGGTGAGGTTTCTGCTTGAGCTACTGCAAACATGTCAAGATGCTGTCAATAATTAGAAGCACAGACATGTTACCAGTACAAATGACAGAAATCTTGGTAGCTCATTTTATTACTCTTTGATATTTTTCATTAGTCTATATGTAATGTGTAGAGTCATGAATTCTTCCTTTACAGAATTGGTCTGACATCACTTTATTTGTATCAATTTGTGTAATATTTATTTCAATAATACTTTTCAAAATAAAAGGAAAGATTGTTTTAGTTGCCACTGTTCTTGTTCAATTGCTTCACAAACAGAATGAGCTGTCCTTGGGTAGTGTCATCATTTCAAACAGGAAAAATGCTATGTGAAGTAATGCAGGCTCGCAAAGTAGAAAATAAATATGTTTTTTACATTTCCAGCAGGGAGCCATAATTTTATAATTCTGCACATCATATCATCATTTTCCATAATGTCCACCTGGCACACTGAAATAATGAAACGTTGACTCTGCTGGATATTTAAAGAGGGTTATATTTGTTAGCTAGGAAGACTATTAGTTCACATACTAGCTCTTCCTGGTATGAAGATGCAAATCATAGTTAGTTATTACAGTGTGGGTTTTTTTGCGGGGGGGGGGGGGGAAGGAATAGTTTCTGCACTAGGGAAGCCAATTTTTGGAGCTTCTGAGATGATAGGAGACAAACTTTTTTTTTGATTGAATCAGTTTTTAGTGTGCTTTATCAACAGACCTGTGACTAGCCCAAATTCCATAAATGTAAACAGTTCCACATAAAAATGTTGTTTTCTAACAATGAGCCAGATTTATCACAGGAGAGGGGGCAGATATTTTTCACTAATTTATATGCTCTTATTTATTATGTATCTACTTTCAAATATTCATAAACACTTGTAGTGACAAAGACTTCATTTTAATATGTAAGAGTAAAACAGTAGTATTTAGATTTTAAAATGTTCTGTTAAGAGGGACTGACCCAAAGCATTATGTATTGTAGCCCTGGGATCAAGATGAATGTCTCCCTCCCATACAAACTATGGGCATTAAAGAAAAAATTACAGCCAGTTACTAAGGCCCCAGTCCTGAATGTGCTCAGTTTTATGCATGTAAGTATTCTCACTGAAGTCAATAGGATTACTCATATAGCACTTGATTAAGGCTATCTAGGATCAGGGACTAATCTGTTAGTATGTAGACATAGCATCTGGTACACTGAATATAGCACAAAATACACTTCTTAAGCCATCTCTTGCATAGAGCAGATGCATGCAATTTCCCAGTGGCCCTGGACTGCAAAGTGCAATTCAGGAGCAAAGCATCTCCCTTGATGGTGGGCTGCCTCTGTTCCCCGCTGGTCCCCTTAACTCAGAGCACCTTTGTGGGCTTTTTTAACTTACTCCAGCTGTCATTGACTCCAAAGGGCCAATACAGCAGTTGGACATTGCCAGGATTCAAGAGAATACTGGCCATACTGTCTTTCTCTCATTGCTGGCTGTCAGGAGGGAAGACAAAGGGGCTGTTATGTCAGCTGTCCAACACAGAAGAATCCCTCTGAACTGGAATGATCCCTCAGGGCTAGTTCTACTAGGGATAAGGATGTTTTGTGTCAGTGGTGCAAAGTAGCCTGATTACAGAGTAGAATGTGGTCATACTGTTCAATCTAAAAAAATCCGACCTACATAAATGCAACATTGTCGTGTCTACACTAGGAAAAAAAGTTGTTTATTTATTTATTTATTTTATGTGCTAGCACCTACTGCAAGCCTGGTTTAACTCCTCTAACGGTGTGTTTGTTGATCATGGGAATTATGCTGCTCCTTCACAACAAGAGCCATCATCTATGTTATAAAGGATTCTGACAACCACAAATATGATTAATGGAATAATAGGGTGTCACATAAGAACCCCAGTCTACATAATTCAAAAGATGAACTCCATTTATTATTAATTATGGCAGCACCTGGAAATCCAGCTGAGATTAGGACCCATTGGGCTGAGCAAAATAACAAACATTGAGCAAGAGACAAACCCTCCCCCAAAGAGCTTACCATCTAAATAAAAAATACAAAAAAATATTTTTAATCTCTATTTTATAGATGGGGATGTAAGTTACAGAACAATGCCACTCATCCACTTCAGTGGGTGGGAAAAGTTGACTTGGCCAGCGGTGAATATGCACAGCCCCACCAGCAAGAGAGGGAGAAGCTTGATGAGGGACACAGAGTAGTGCCTCCCCCCTCCACCCCTCTCCCGGAGTCTCTGGCACCCATTGGCCGGTTGGGGGAAGGGGTGATGATTGGCCTGCATCCCCCCAGCTATTGAACCAGGAACTTGGGCTATATAGAGCCTCTTGTGGTGTGTTCCAGCAACCCCATCCTAAACTGGGAATGGAAATGTAGTATGGCAACTGCTGCAGGTCTAGCCAATAGCCCATTTGGGGGTTGGGAAGGAATTTTTTTCTCTCATGGGCCAATTGGCTGAGGCCTGGAGAGTTTTTTGACTTTCTTGCAGCAGCCTCAAGCTACAGTAAGTTAATTAAAAATGTGTTTAATATCCAAATGAGGTACTTGCTTGAGTTTTTAATTTGTCACAACTCACAGCTGGTTTCCAGTGTGATTACAAGGATAAAATTAATGGTTCCCAGAGGTAAAATATTTAGCATTTTGCTGAGGGCCCTTGGCCTCCTGGAATAGGGTCAGACCTAGTGGCTCTTGCAGGCTGAGGTCCCCAACATTTTGCATCCTCTGTCCCCTTCACAGGGGGGGAATGGAGGGAGGGCTTAGAGCGAACTAGGGTAGGGAGAGCCTACCCTAAGTAACAGGTTGTATGGTAGGAGCCTTGTAACCCCTGCACTGGAACCAGTGGTATATGGTAAATGCCTGGTATTTGAGAGTACGGGTGATGGGTGGGTAGTGCCCCTCCCCTGTTTCTACATTAATAAAAGTTGCAGTCTGCCACTTAAAATCCATCCATGTGTCTCTTTTCATGTCACCACTGTGTCTAGATCAACTTAAATGCTTTGCCCAAGGTCATACAAGAAGTCCAAGGCAGAGATGAGAACTGAACTCAGAGCTCCTAAGTCCCACTTTGCATTTTAATCACCAGACAATCTTTCCTCTTTCTTTTATGTCAGAGGTAGTTCTCTCCATCCATGGCACTTTTATTTCTTCCATCAGTCTCTCTCTTGAGATGGTAAAATGTGAGGGCCCAGTATGCGTTGGCCACATGATGGTTAAAGATATTAAATGTCTTCACTTCAGTTAATAACCACTCCAGGGAACTCCTGAGGAGGATGGTTCCTGTTTGGCATGCTAAACATCAAAAAGCTGCAGTGAAATACTATTCCTAAAGTGGCTGGTGGCCAGGAGAATCAAACCATGGTCTACTGAGAGCAGCAGGCATCTTGCACATTAGCTCTTCAGAAAAGTATTTCATAAATATATAGTGCTGTGTAGTCAATGGAGACTTCACAAAGCTACCAGCAGGTTTAATGCAGATTGCTACAAGATTTCATTAGCTTATGTGATTTATTTTTCAGAGCAAATGTGTTTTTCTCCTGCAGTCTTGTGAAAAAAAAAATGTGTATACACTGGGTTTCATGGCTGAATTAGCAGAGTACCAAGTTTTATCCCTCGCTATTACCATATTGAGTGATTGCACCACTGTGGTGGCTCTAGTAACCTCTGTGACATACAACTATTCATACAAAAGCATTCCAGTTCTGAGAAGGTTTTGGGGGATCCAGTGCTGATTTAGGTGTAATTCTTCCATAGATGGTAAGAAAGCTAAACACTCTGCAGATTGCTGTTTATTTCTGCAAAGCAGAATGTGACTATAAGATTTTGGGGGAAAGTAATAGGCAGCAAACAGGAGCGTTGCAAACTCCATTGGGAGTTAGGCATTTAAAGACCTTTGAGGATATTTGCCTTTGTAGCGAGGTGATGGGATACCCCACAGCCCCACTGAGGGCCGAACCTCCCCTAACACCAACGTGGGCGGAGCCACTGGGTCCGGCGCCTGCCCCTCAGAGGTCATGGCGCCAACCCGGAAGTACAAAGCTCGCCTGCAGAGCTCAGTGGAAAACAAGCCGGAGGAGAGAGCAGACGTCTGTGGCTGAGCTCCCACTTGGGAGACAGCCGCAGGCCACGACCGGCCGGCTGACTCACCAGGCCAGCTGAGCCTACCCCTCGCCCGTTACCCTGAGGAGGACTGGCCGAGCCTGCCCCTTTCCAGCTATCCCGAGGAGGAGCCGAACCTACCCTTCACAACCAATGCTGGTGGAGACCACCGAGGACACTAGTATGTCCCAGGTAGGCCCCAAGGGGGAGTGTGGAAGTAGCCCGGGGACAGCCGACCCCAGTCTGGCTGCTGCACTGCCAGAACCGATGTCAGTGTGTTGCGGCCAGGATCCCCACTGACAGCAGCAAGTTTCCGCCGCTGGTAGGGCCCCGGGCTGGGATGCAGTGGAGTGGGAGGGCCTGCGTCCCCCCTGCCACCCACCCCTTGGGTGGCAGACTCCCCCTTTTCCCTGGCCTAGCGAGGCTGGGACCTCTCACTCATTGACTCAGCCCCTGCTTAAGAGCCTGAGTTCCTGACTATTTGATTGCTGCCCCGCCCTGACCTAGGGCCTGGGCCGCTACAAACATTGACCCAGCCCCTGCTTAAGGGCCTGGGTTCCTGAACTATTGGCTCAGTCCCTGCTTGAGGGCCTGAGCTCCAGACTGTGTTGTTGCTGCCCCGCCCTGATTGAGGGCCCAGGGCTTTTTCTGACCCATTGGCTCAGCCCCTGCTTAAGGGCCTGAACCCCTAACCGTGTGTTTGCTGTCCCACACTACCGCTGGACCAGGACTGACGGCGGACCAGAGCGAGGCGGTGGGATACCCCACAGCCCCTCTGAGGGCCGAAGCTCGGCTGAGACTGCTACAGCCTTATTCCTTAGAATGGCACCATTCAATAATGAAAAGACATACAACCCTAGAAAATGGACATTGATCTTTCTTTTCCTCTACTCCTCTGATAAATGGAATGTTTAACTGTTTCAGGGAATGAATCATACAGCAAGACATTAAATATATATTTGCCCTAAAAAGCTGTTCATTACCTGGAAGTGTTCAAAAGGTAGTAGTCAATTATATCATGATTGTAAAACCTCTGAGTGATTGCTTATCTAACTTCTCAGCCTGGATAGATCTTAATTCTGCTACTTAAGTCTCTTTCACATCTGCATTTATTACAACAACATAGACAGAAGATGGCACTGTTTATTCATTGCTTTAGAAAAGCAAAGCTATTTCTCTGTATGTTGAGAGGAAAAAAACTGCTACTATATTGGGAAAGCATAGAAAATGGAGGTGTTAACTTTTTAAGATAAATACATATTTTCCTTAGATTCTGGAAACATCTTTTTTTAAGGCTTCAGTGCTGCAAAGACTTATTCATGTACTACCTTTAGGCATGTGATAGTTCCCCTGAGTTCAAAATACGTGTAAGCCCTTGAAAGACCAGGACCAAAAATGCAACATAATGAGGGAAAATATTCAAACGGGGAAATGTATTGTTTTCCTTTAAACATGGTTTTTACTTTGGAAAACAATTCCATGTCTATGAGAATGTATTTATTGGAAAGATGCAACAGATAGCTTTTTAATTACATGTACAAGATAATCCAGGGTGTTGTTTGTTTGTTTTAAAGAATGACTATGTCTACATCTAAGCTACAAGCTAGGAGTGTGATTCCAAGCTTTCATAGACAGTCTTGCTAGCATTCTTTGAGCTGCTACGAGTATAAATAGCCATATAGCTGCAATAGCATGGACAGTGGCTGCTGAGCCATGCAGAGTTCAAACCCACCTGAAACTGGTGAGTATGTACGCTGCACTTCTCAGCCATGCTGCCACGGCTACATTACTATTTATACTTGTGTTAGATCTCATCAAGATAATGTGTGGTGTGTGTATGTGAGCTGGGAATCACATCTGTAGCTCAAAGTGCAGAAGTAGCCTATACATGAATTTTGCTTTCAATAAGAGAAGGTTTGAAGTTCACAAACACTTACCTTACACATGCCTAGCTTTAAGCACATGAGTACTCCTACTAATTGCAATGGGATTACTCACATGCTTTAAGTTAAGCATGTGTTTAAGTATTTGCACAATCAGGAACCCAATTTTGTAAAATATTTGCTGTTAACAGAGGGAAGAATATCATTATTTTTATAAACAGAAATAACATTGATATTGTATTGCCCAAAGAAAAATGTGTACAGTGCAACATTCTTCCAGTAAATCAAAATAAAATGTCTATCTAGGATTTTTGTTTTAAATAGAAAAAGTAGATTTGTTATAATTGAATGTACTATTAATGCTACATTTCAATTCTGGGTAGCAACTTCAAATAAAATACATTAGGCCTCCTTAGAAAGTACAAAGACTCTTACTGGTCTTTAGTGCACCAGGATTAATTCCATTTTAGCTTCCTCTGCTCCTTTCACAGGTGGCAGTGGTAGAGAGAGAGGAAGAATGCCTTTAGGAAGGTAGCACTGAGTTTAGCTCCAAGCTATAGAGGTTTTCTGTTTACATTGATTTATTTTACTTTCTTGTTATAAAAACTAAGCTTTGAGGACAAGACTCTGTTAACTGTCCCTGCATTTTTTCTGCTGGGTCATTCTCTCTGTTTGCACTGTTAAATCTAGCTTCTCTTTCTCATGTGAGTAAAACTGTTGAAACCATGTAAATAAGGAAAAGCAGGGTTTGGCCCAAACTAAGAATAACATCCAGGGCATGGAGAACAGATGTGAATATGATTCTCCTATTTGTAATGCTACAAACCTTCTTTTCCTTATTCTAAATTATGTCCTACCAAAAGCAAAATATTTTTTTTTTTTGCCCCATATAGATAAATATCCTGCTACTCACCATAAAAGAAAATGGTGAAAGGGAAATGAACTGTGTTCCTTCTTTGGAGGAGATTTAATTGCTCGAGTAGATCTGTTCAAAGTGTGTTTGCAAATTTTAAAATCACTCAAAATTAGCTCTCTTCCAGATTTGTGGAGTGTCCATGAAATATATTTTTCATTATTGAAAATGTAATTAAAGTTGAGCATGACATTTTTTCTCTATTCTCTGGATGTCAGTGAATTACCTATGCAGATTTTGTGGTGGTTTTTTTGGGTTTCAAAATAGGAAGGTTGGGTTTTTGTCAAAATGTATTTCTTCATGGCCCCCAAGTGATTAAAACCTACTCCATATGATCAAGTGGGTCAGAAGAAGCCATCTTAACTTGTTCTTTTCCAGCCTAGTAATGTGGGGTTTTTTTGTTTGTTTGTTTTGCTGGTGGAAAATTCCATAAAAGTTAGGTTTATTTAAAAAGTTATATAATGAGAATATTTTGGGAAAAACAACAACAAAAACACTGGAAATGATGATTAATAAATGAATGCATATGTCAGTAAGATCTCCCATGGTACAAGATTTTTCTCTTGTTCCTAACTTAGATGTCAGAACCACTTAGCTTGGTTTTGCAGTTCTTTTATCCATGCCAGTTCTGAGATGACATTAGTTCTCCATGAAACTTGTCAAAACCTATATGTAAGAGGCGAGTCTCTGACTTTACTGCCATTCAGTTGTTAGGCATTGAAACCTATTTATTATTTGTACTACTGTAGAGTTTAGGAGCCTTACTCATGGACCAGGAACACATTTTGCTAGGTGCTGTACCAACAGAGAACCAATATTTTCTGACTTCAGATGTGCATTTTGGATTTCCAAACAATATATAAGAGGGGCTGACTTTTGTATCCCACTATATCTTGCCAGCATTTACTTTTCTTTTTTATAGCAAATCTCTCAAAGATTTAGCCTTAGCCATGAGTGGGAAGACTCATTTGAATTGCTTGTGCTAGTTTGTGCCTTTTATAGTGAGCCCCAAATATGGGAGTGGAGCTGCCCTGCCCCTGGAAAAATTGTCTGACACCTGCCCATGGTGCACTTGTAAGGCTGCCATCTTAGCTGGTGCACAGGGGATTGAACTGGGAACCTCCAGAACATAGTGTATGAGCTGCTACATCTTGAGTTAAGGCTCTTTTGCTGAGGCTTCAATAGATTTGCGTCTTCTGTGGATCAGGCACAGTGGGAGACCTGCAACATCCACTCACCAGTGGGTTTTACACACACTCTCTCTCTTTCTCTCTCTGGTTCCCACTGTTGGGAAGCACCAAATGGGGGAGATTATGTGGCACTGCCGGAAGCACCAACTATTTTTCTTTGTGACAAGGGTTCCGGACCCTTCTGCTCACCCCCTTTCCTTCCCAGTGCACAGGATGGTTGTATTGGGAGGATTGTTGACTATATTGCCTCTGAAGGTTTAGCAAAGAGGTGCCTTTCCTTTGTTCTCTCCAAGCCTCTGAAGGGACTGTGCCTTTCAAAGGCCTGCTCTAAAGCATGTTGAATTCAATAGAAAGTCTCCCAGTGATTTCACTGAACTTTAGAACTGTCCTAATAATAATTTTTGGTAGGATTACTTAGGTGTTATAACCCCCTCTTCCCATCTCTAGCACAGTTCAGGCTCATTAGGGCATAAATATGCCTCTTTTTAATCTTTTTACTTTTTTCAGACCAAGCTGCAGCTTTGGTCTATTTAGAAGTGTTTGTTTCAACTGCAAGAAAATACAGCATTGTTTGGCCAGGCTGTTAAGATTATTTATAATGAAAAATACATGAAGAGATTTTAAAGTATTTAAATGATTTGTCTTGAATCTGTAAAATCATGCACATTATCATTTGTCTTCCTGTAATTAATGGTTTTCAGCGATTTTCCTCCCCCTTGCCATCTTTTCACTCTGGTGCCAAACATGAAATTCTCTGACACAAAAGAAACCCTGGACCTCTCATCTCACTTTAAACCATCATAAATGTGAATCCTGTAGAGCAGTGTTTCCCAAACTGGGGACGCTGCTTGTGTAAGGAAAGCCCCTGGCGGGCCGGGCTGGTTTGTTTACCTGCCCTATCCACAGGTCTGGCCAATCACGGCTTCCACTGGCCGCGGTTCGCTGCTCCAGGCCAATGGGAGCTGCTGGAAGCGGCGGCCAGCATGTCCCTTGGCCCGCACTGCTTACAGCAGCTCCCATTGGCCTGGGGCAGTGAACTGCAGCCAGTGGGAGCCGCGATCGGCTGGACCTGTGGACACGGCAGGTAAACAAACTGGCCTGGCCCGCCAAGGGCTTTCCCTAAACAAGTGGGTTCCCAAGTTTGGGAAACACTGCTGTAGAGGTCTTTGCCATAGCCACAGGTGCTGAGAGCTGCAATGAATGGGCTACTTAACCCATTTACTAGCACAAAATAATGTTGACCTCCAGCTGTTTGAGCAATACATTGACCAGGTAAATAAATTGGAATTGGTGCCCTTCTATCGCAGGTTTAGGGCAATGCAAATCCAGGTGAAAAATGATGCTATCTAGGCATCACATAAAAATACATAAAAGAACAAAATATCAGAGGAACCCATTGTGATGCTGTATGGAATCTGGGGGACACTTTAGGATATTATGAATACCAATATTGTAAAATTGCAATGAGTTATGCCAGATATGCCATGTAAGGTATCTGCAAAAATGTTATAATTTGCCAAATATGATGATCTTGTCCATGTGTTTGTATCACTTTTGTATTATGAGTTATAGATATGTATGTATTTCAAGACTTGTGCTATGCTTCTGGGTGACACCCCCCGACAGTTTGGCATCCGCACTGCCTACCCTGTGTGCTAAAGGCCAGCCCACATGGTGGGGTTTGGGTTCCTGGCTGCCCAGCGCAGTGGGATCCAGGCTGCCCCACTCCTGAGAGCGGTGGGGTCGGGGTCATGTCGGGGCACCAGGCAGGCCCTGTGGGGTTGGGAGTCCGGGGCTGCCGCCTGGTCCTGTAAGCTCCAGGGCAGCTGCCTGGCCCCACACAGCGGCAGGGGTACAGGGAGGGTAGCCCGCCAGCCCTGTGGGGCAGAGATCCGGGGTCAATGGTCGGGGTCAGGGTCCAGGCTGTCACTGCCCTGCCATCAGGCCCCTACAGCCCAGGTAACACACTGATAAATAAGTTGAGAACCGTTGAGCTATAGTGTGCCTTGCTTTTCCTAACTAGCACACTAGCCATTCAACTGGTGCCACAGACCTAACTGAAATAAGCTGCTGAACAGCTGTAACATGGTAACAAGTTTTTGGTCACTCCCAGCCACATTAGGATTTGAAATAATGACCTAGACCAGGGGTCGGCAACGTTCGGCACGTGGCTCGCCAGGGTAAGCACATCGCTCGCCCGTGCTGCTTCTCGCCGCCCCCATTGGTCCAGGATGGCGAACCGCGGCCAGTGGGGGTAGCGATTGGCCGAACCTGCCGCGTCAGCAGGTAAATAAACTGGCCTGGCCCGCCAGGGCGCTTACCCTGGCGAGCCGCGTGCTGAATGTTGCCGACCCAAAAACCTTGCATCCTATTACCATCCCCCGAGACATCCAGTCCTGCAGTATAATACTTTAAAGAAAAATAATATAAGAAACACAGGCCAATTCTGGCTGTGAATTTGAATTACATTAAACATACAGAATAAATAGAGTACAAAAAAAAAGTTACAAGCTGAACAGACCCTTTATAGTGTGTGGGTTTGAAAAGAAATCTATTTTTTTTCCTTCTTGTTTACTTGCTCCTTAGATGAAAGCCTCTGTGTTAGGATTAGGAAAGCTTTATATAAAAGCTGGAGCTGACTCTTTTGTATGGAAAAGTAAAATGGACAGCCAAATAATTTCAGTAAAAAGGACAAGATATATGGCTTTGAGTTTTACATGTGCCAGACAATAGGTTGTATACCTTGCATTGAATTTTGTAGAGCAAGTAAAAGCTATAAATAGTGAGGAAAGGAGAGTAGTACCTCACAAAGAATGGACTTCTAATTTTAAAGCTTATATAGCCAACAGATGCTATCATTTCTAGAGCTGATCAAATATAAAAAGTGAATCACAAACACTTCCCTGCATGAAGGCAGGAGTTAGGTTTGCTGCTTTTTGTGGAGTCATGTGATTTGTTGCTCACAGGTATTCAACTGCCATTCAGGTATTTGTGAAAATGTTTGAGAATTCTGAGAGCTTCATGAATTTGAACAGAAAGGGTTATTTCTCTGACAACTCATAGTGGAAATGTCTTGTGCATTACTAGTTTTTATCCTGATTAAAATAAAAAAGCAGAAACAATGCTCTAGTGCCGGGGTCTCCAAACTACGGCCCGCGGCTTCGATTTGTCCGGCCCCCAACATGGCATCAGGCGGTGGGACCCCGGGTGGCAGGAGCCCACAGCAGGAATCCCAGTGCCTGCCAAGTGATCAATATGCTCATGTAAAAAACTTTGTCTATGTATTAATGTCAGTGTTTGGCACTACTTATGTGAGTGAAAAAACACTTTTGATGATGAAATATGTGAAATCCAACTACAGATCAACCTTGTCTGATGAACATTTACAATCAATTTTGATGATAGGGAACACTAACTTTGAACCTCAGCTAAATGCAATTTTGTCAGAAAAACATCAGTACCATACTTCTCACTAATCCTAAAATATTTTTTTTAATGATTTTTCATATATTTATTTTTTTTCACAGTCGCTTTGGCCCGCAAAGCCCCTTCAAAAATCTAATATGGACCTCCTCTCAAAGTTTGGAGACCCCTGCTCTAGTGAGTTGAGTGACCAATCGGACAGCACAAATATTGAATAGCTAAACTGATAAGTTAGGGAGCACCCCATTGGCTGGCACTTGTTTCATTAACACTTTTGGGCTGGAGTGAGAGAGTTCGTCTTGGCTATAGTTGAGAGAGAGCAGACAGGCGCACTGCCCTAGCGGCAGGCCCAGAGAGGAACTGTTACTTACATCCCTTCTGATTCACAATTCCTCCAGAGTTCTTATTTTGTGAAGGGGGCATTATGTTGCATTAGGCCATTACCAAATACTGCATACTCTTCCTCCACTTCAAATCCAACTGGCTTCATTGGCCTAGGTTTGGTAATGAAGCCGAGCCATGGCTCTGTCCATTTCTTATGGTCACCTCAGGGTTTCCCCACTCTCTTATTCATGGGGAGTAGTATCAGACATGCTCTTTCCCCTCTATTCCCCACTACTTCACTTGGACTCAAGTTCTGGTAGGTCCTGTGTGGTCATGTAGGGGAGTGGGAATGGGCAGAGCCTTTTGTTCCCTAGTGTGGCAAGGTAGAACAGGATCACAATCCAGCTGTAATTTTCCCCTTCCCTTATTGCATTAAGAAGCAATATTTAGCTTGTTTGAATAGGCACAGAAAAGATCCAGAATATTTATATGCCCATTAAAGGTGTGACAAAACCTCTTTAAACTCTTCTCCTTTAGAAGACATTTATAATTCTTGAAAGGTATGTTATAATTACCCTGTATTGGATACAAAGGTCATCTTTGTGAAAGAAATAATGAACTTTAAATTTGGGGCCTGAGGGGTCTGGGGTGTAGAGAAGATACTGGCTACTAAAATCTCTGAATGGTGGCTACATACAGTGGCTGCAAAGAAAAAGCTGAGGCCTCTGCATCCCACGCCACACCAAGCCATGGAAAAAATTAATCTCACAAAGTTGCAGTGAAAACAAAGCTCCTCTGAATAGTGCTAGCTGGCTATGAGCCAAAAAAAGGCAATACTACTGATTTCAGCAAAATATGCATCATTAGCCATTAGTCTTTCTATGGAAACTCCTATTCTATGTAGAGCTATACATCATAATTAGTATCATGCATATTCTTCCTTTACAGCAGGTAATGGTAAAACATCAGAAGCTTTATTGCTTAACTTAGTCAAGAAGCAGACATCACCTATTTGGTCAATGTAATGTATCTTCGCAACATACCTACACATCATATATCATTTGAAAGCTGATTATGTCTACTTAAAGATGAGGTATGATATGATGCTGTCAAGTGGTGCCATTATCATAGAAATGAGGATAAATAATGGCACAATCCACATGTTAAAATGAGCACTTTGAAATATTTGCATTTGTTTCTGTTAGTTTAATGACTCTATGTATTCTTTCAAAACATATAATTGGATTTTTTGTGACCCCAAAGCATCACAATAACATCCTAAAGGGTAAAATCATATCTAATAATAAATGTGTATAGATATCATTGAAAGGTAATAGAGATGGTGACATTTCTAGTCAACATCATTATGATCTCTGTTGAGAGTGCATGGTTTACCACAGTCTTCATTGCCTTCGCATATACACACTTCTGTGCAGGGAAGATTATTCTGAATACATACACAGTTGATTGTGCAGCAACACCTACTGATACAAAATAAGGTCTGCTGCACAGAGAACGGTACAGCATAAGCTCATAAAATTCACCCCCTTTCTGAATGTGGAGGAGGATATGCCCATCTTTTTGCCCCCCACTTATGAATTTCACAAACTGGTTTTAGAGAAAACAAAAATAAGTTTATTAACTACAAAAGATGGATTTTAAGTGATTATAAGGGATAGCAAACAGAGCAAAGCAGATTAAGCAAATAAAACAAACATGCAAACTAAGCGTTATACACTAAAATAACTGGTTACAAGTAGTAATTTCTCACCCTAAATGTTATTTTATGGCAGATTGCAGAGGTTTCTGAAGACAAGGTGCTCTTGCTTGCAGCTTAAAACTCCAGGCCAGACACCTTTCACAGGCCAGACGCCTTTCCCGGCCTGGGCTCAGCTCTTCTCCCCTCCTTTGTCTTTGTTTCTTAGATGTTTCCAGCAGTTACCCTGGGTGGGGATTCAGTGAAAAACGATTAACTCACTCCCCTGCCTTAAATAGGATTTATATATGGCAGGAATCCTTTGTCTTTCAATGTGATTCCCAACCCCCTCAGTGGAAAAATATTGGTTTTCTATGATGGAGTCCAGTACCACATGCCCCTTCAGTGTCAAAGCATCCCAGGAAGCATCTCAGGAAGGTGGAAGATTAGTATCTTCAAAGACCTATTGTTCTCCCTAATGGTTCATTGACTTGTCCCCAGCTAACTAGCCAGACTGATTGCATTTTGTCTGGTGGACATTCCCCAGGTAAAATCAGTTTTGTAGTACGGCTGTATAATCAATATTCCTAACTTTAGATACAAAAATAATACATGAATACAAACAGGATGATAATATTCAGCAAATCATAACTTTTAAAATGATATCTCACATGCCTTATCTTGCACAAAATATATCATAGTTATGCTATAATCATATTATAACAATATTTCTATGAAGAATATGGGACATAGTGTCACATTATGGAATTCATGTACATGTATATCTACCCATGTGCATACAATCTAGTGCTATTGATGCACAACCTCCAGTGTGGAATTAATTTGGTCAGCAAATTTCAGCTGAAAATATAGAAAACTATTATAACACTGGTCTACAATTTTTGAGAAGTCGTCTGCTTCAGAGATAAAATGTGCTATTTATTATGTATTTTGATGTGCTGAATTCAAATATGACAATTAAAACAACTGATTGGCTACTGTTTCTAAGATATTTAAGTTTTTACATTTTATGTCTATGTATATTGTGTAGATAGTAGAGTTTTAATCATAAATTGTGAACCTAGGTCTTTTTTCATGTGTTTATGGTTGCTTTACATGATAATATTTCACCTGTCCTGTTTATGTAACACTTTAAAAATCAGCAAAAGGGTTATATAAATAAAATGTATTATGAAACAAAAGGCAAAAAACTATTCTGTACATAGTTTAGTCCTATTCAGTGTCTACTCGGCGCTTCTTGGCTTGTCTCTTGTATTCATTAAATGGAGCATCTCTTGTCACTGTCCAGCAATAGTCTGCAAGCATTGATGGGCTCCATTTGCCCTGATAGCGTTTCTCCATTGTTGCAATGTCCTGGTGAAATCGCTCGCCGTGCTCGTCGCCAATCAACAATTTTAAGCATCATTTTCATTCTCAGTGACCCAGAATTAGTAAAGTTTGACTACATTTATTTCAGAAGCATTTTGGCTGTAGAGCAGTGTAATCGCTGGTGAGATATTTTGACAATTAAGAATATGTGATGTGAAAACATTTCAGGTTAGTTTATTGCAAAATGTTGATTTTTTGCCACATGCTAAACAGCTTCATTGTTTCTGGGGGGGAAAATACTTGACCATGCAAAACCAGCACAAATTTTTTAATACATTGTTTGGTAGCTTTGACCAATAACACCACATTAAGGTGTTGAAATTCACTTTAACAGTCAAAACTCACACTCATGTTATGGTGTTTCCTGAACTGTGCAAAAAAAAAAAAAAGACACCCTTTCACTTTGGGTACCATTGTTTCACTTAGCCTACAGGCTAGCAGCACCATTTGACAGCTCCACAACTAGGAGCGGCGCCAGGGTTTTTGCCGCGCTAGGCCGCCCTCAGTAATCGGCGGCAGCTCCTCCTCTGAAGCTGCGTTCTCGGCGGCAGGGGTCCTTCCACTCCAGGTCTTCAGGGCACTTCGGCGGCGGGACTCAGAGCGAGTGAAGGACCCGCCGCCGAATTTCCACCGATGACCCGGAGCAGAAGGACCCCCCACCACTGAAATTACGCAGAGGGCGACAAAATGCCGCTCCCCACATCCTGCCACTCTAGGCGACCACCTAGGGTCACCTAGTGGAAGTGCCGGCCCTGTCCACAACATACCTCATCTAAACATACATAAAATAAGCTTTCAAATAATATGTCATGTGGGTGTGTGTAGGCTCTTTTTGGAGAATTGCCATAAGTCTAATTAGGGAACCAATATAAACTTTGAACAAAAGTATAGAATCTAAAATATAATGCATATTCACTAAGTACCCAAATCTTCTCTCACTTATACTGATCTTACACCAGTATAGCTTCGTTGACTTCAGTAGTTACCCTTCACTTATGCCAGGTTGAGTTAGAGTAGAATCAAACCCAGCTGAAGTCAACGGAGTTGCTCTGGGGTTACATCAGCTTAACTGAGAACACAGGCCTTTTACTGATTGATTACTGACTGACTTGATTTCAGAAGAATTATTCTGGGTTTACACTCATGTTAATGAGATCAGAATCAGGTCTACTATATCTGAAAAATAAACTTGCCAGTAGTACATAGGAATCTTTCTCTTTTAAATATGTCAGTGTGGACAATCAAAATATTAAGATTTAACACCACAAAGTCAGGAACTTCAGAAAGCTTACTTCATCCCCATCTCTGTCTGTCTGCCCGCTGATTTTAATTGTGAAATTTTTAGAGAACAAGAAAGCCCCATAAAAGTACTGAAGATACAGAACTACAGGTCTGATTCTCCCCTACAATTCCTCATTAGGATACAATTTGCAGCATAAAAATTTGTTCTGTTAAGTGTTTATGCTGTGGCTGTGGAGAAGACAGAAAAACTTCTTTGCTTTCACCATAGCATCCATACAATTTCAGACAGCACAATTGTACCAGGTGGTAGATAACTTGGCAATTCTTCTCCCTTTGAATTCTTCCCACTGTGAGGAAGTTTCTGGTTATTTTGTGGATAAAGTTGCTAAGATTTGTTCAGAGTAATGTGTCCAAGGGGACAGAGCAACATTTGGAAGGGACAAATGCTATGTGTTCTCTGTTTGTTTCAGATGGTTTTATTCAGGGAAATGCTGGGAGTTCTGTGAGTTAGAACCAATGTCCTTTCTAGATGATGAAAGCCCATAAGGAAGTACTGGGTCCTTTGCCAGTGGAAATTGTTGCCACCTCTTTTAGGGGTGCAGGGCAGCTGATTGTCTTTGAGGAAGAATTACTGCTGAGGCCTCAACTCAAAAACAATTGCTTGATACTAATGAGAAATGTATGATAATCCATTTTTGGTTAAGGTTAGAAGGCGTAATGTGGGAACTGAGCACCAGATCCTCAGCTGGTATAAATCGGCCGACCTTTGACTTTCATGGGGTTACACTGATTAACGCCAGCTGAGGATCTGGACCTGATTATAGAATTGTGCCAGATCTGTTTAATCTTTATGTTAATCTGTAGTCCGGGAAGCATTCAAAGATGATCTCGTCCTGGTGATGGATAAGTCTCGGGCATCAATGCTGATATTACTGGATGAGTCATCTGACTCTGACACTATTGATTATGAGATGCCACTGAATTATCTATGGTTTAAGGAGCTCTCTGTAGGCTGATGACATTCACATCTATGTCTCTAATTTGTCTGAACCATTTACTAAGGCCAGGTATCTTACCCAGTGTCCAGCTGATACTGGGATGGATAAGATCTGTGTGGATAAGACACAGATGATCCCTAATGATGATAGCATTTTGGGAGCAATCTGGTGAGGATTACTTCAGATCCTCTAACTGGGGGTGCTAACCCACCAGTTGTTACTGAAATCTAGAACCTAGATGTGGTTAGGGTGACCAGACAGCAAGTGTGAAAAATCGGGACGGGGTAGGGAGTAATAGGATCCTATATAAGAAAAAGACCCAAAAATCGGGACTGTCCCTATAAAATCGGGCATCTGGTCACCCTAGATGTGGTATTAGAAGATCTTATTGCCACAGTGTCTAGAGAAGTTCTTTTTCACCTGCAACTGGTGACTAGATGGCAGCCATTCCTCTCCAAGGTGGACCTTGCTGCTATGGTCCGTGTGTTTGTCACCTCCAGATTAGATTATTGCAATGCTGTCTCTGTGAAGATATCCCTTGAACCTGTTCAGAAACTGAAGCTCATGCTGACTGCAGCAACCTGCTGGCTGGGTGGTGTATCTCTCCATGACTGCATGAGACCAGAAGTCTGAGATCTACACTTGGTGCCACTTGGTTCACAGGTGGCTTTAAGGTGCCATGGTTTTGATCCAATAAGCTCTAAATGGTTTGAAGTCTGCCTACCTGAGAGATAATGCTTCTCTCTCTCTCTCTCTCTCTCTCTTTCTCTGAGGGACATACCGCCACAGTTAAGATCAGCTAAGATATTCAAGCTCCTTGAAAGGCTTGTTGCCTTTGGAATTTGTTTCCCTCCCCACACTGGGCCGAAATAGTCTGGAATTGTTGACCTTCAGAGCATGCAGTAAAGTCTACATATCTATTCAGACTTTTGAGGAGGGTTTGCTGTCTTTTTGTGAGTTTAGGAGTTAGGAATATCTCTCTTCCTCAAATATTTTCTTGCTTCAGGAAAACCCTATTGCCAATAAGGAGTTGGACGTTTCAGTGTGATGTGTAGAGTTTGCCACACTATTCCCGTCGATATTACTTGAAGTCCTGCAGTAACATCCAAGCACACTCCTAGGACACTGTACAACTATAAACATATTAAAATCCCAAAGTTTCAAATTAGACCCTTGCAAATTAATACAAGTGTCAGGGGTCCTTCAGTACTGAAAGTGCTAAAGGTAGGCAGCATAGTTCAGTAGCTAAGGCATTAGAATCAGAATCAAGAGACCTGGGTTGTATTCCATGCTCTGTCACAGATCTACTGTGTAACCTCGGCCAAGTCACTTCACCTTATGTGCCTTTGTCAAATAGTGATGATGATTCTTACTCTCCTTTTGTAAAGAGTTTTCAGATCTCTGGGTAAAAAGTGTTCTGTAAAAGCTAAGTATTACCATTAATTTGAGTGCCATATTAAAAATTCATCTCATTAGCTATTCAGTACAATAATTCTTCAATAAAAGCATTTTGAATTTAAAAATGAATAAATCCTATAGATTTAATTTTATATCATATTTTATATTTAAAAAAATATACCAGGCAGCCAAAATCAGATTGTCAGTAGCAACACAAGAATAAACTACAGAAAGATAATTGAGCAGTTCCAAGCACTTTATGATGGTAGAGACTACAAAGAAGACAAGCAGTCATTTGTCTCATACAGTATCTCTCCTGCTGCTACTAAACACCTTGGTATGAAGCCTCAGGGTTTATTTGCACTACAGGAGACGTCTGTTACTTCAGACACACTGCTCTACAAACTGGTTATCATTTAAATAATGTGGGAAAACATCTTTATATTTCTTGCTCTAACAAGATTGGCTTCAATGAAATAGAAAGTTTATACCCTACTAGACATTCTTGTTCATCATTGTCTCACTGTGCTGTACTGTACATATCCAGGGCCTGAGGCTTGATCCTGGGAGGTGCTGACATCATTCACATTCCATTGACTCCTTTACAGCCTCAATTTAACAAGCACCTAAGCATGTGCTTAAAGATAAAACAAACAGGGGTGCATGAGCATTGAAATTAAGCATGAGCCTGAAATATTTTGCGAATCATGGCCTGAGTGTTGTGGTTACCCAGCACTTAGGATTGATCTCTATGTTGGTATATTAATAGAATCCATTTTTATTACCCATCTCAGGAAAGAAAGGATGCACTCATTCAGGACCTGGTCCTGCAAGTCCTTATACACAAGCTTGATCTCAGTGAAGGCAGTGGTTCTAAATGTGAATTAAGATTTGCAAAATTGGGCCCTTAGACATACTAGAGAATTACTTTCTAGCGAAATCCGCTGTAATACCTAATGTACCTTTAAAGATGACAACTAAAGGATTAAAAGGGTTTCAATATTCTCTCTTCATCTCCAGGGACAAATTCAACATGTGGATGGAAAGGCAAAAATGTATTCAAATGCAATGTGAAATCTAACTAGAGAAGTGATTTAAAAACTAAATATTTAATTGAAAGTGTAATTTTTTTTAAATAGTTGTTTGTTTAAAAGCCTTTACAGAGTTCCATTCAGTAAAAAAATAAATAGCTGTCAAACTAGTAAACTGAGTCTTTGGGTAATGTCCAAATTTCAGTACTCTCAAAACTTAAATATTGTAAGTAAAATATTTTAAATGTGCATATATTTTAAATGTTAGTTAGACAGCTTAATTCATTTATGTATGACTTGCATTAAATATTTTCACAGCTCTGTTCTAATCTATCTGTATAAAAATGAAAGGAATAACTGGAAAAAATAGTTGTATCTCAGCATGTTCAAAAGGCAGTATACTAAACAAATCAGCAGAGCATACAATGTACAGATAGGTTTTTGTGTCTGGCTGATGTCTGGATACCTGTGGTTCTGACAAATAAATATGGTCGGTGTTTAGTCAAGACCTATAGTATGACTGTATAGTAGGCAGAAATATCTAGAAGTCCAATGCAGTACATAGCTTTTCTTCCATTGCCAAGTAGAAAAAATAGCCCCTTCCTGGTCCATCTGCAGCATGCTGCTTATATTCTCTATTAACCTAGCCACCATTCCAAACTCAAAAAGGCTTTCTAAATTTAAGAAATTAGTTTTTATCTTTTTATCTTCTAGGGAAATAGGGGGAAGCCTCCTGAAATGTCAAAGTAAGGATTGAACCTTTGATAGTTGTAAACTCTTTAGGGCAGGGGTTGTGTTTTTATTCTCTGTTTGTACAGCACCTAGCACATCATTGTCCTGTTCCATGACTAAGGCACCTAGGCACTACAGCAATACTACTATTAATAATAATAGACATCTTTAAAAACTGAGAATTGAATTTCTTTAAATCAACTATACAAACCTATCTGCAATTTGCATTCCAAGCCAGGGGCAAAAAACCTCATAAGGAAAGGCTCCAGACCCAGCTGGGGGAATAACCACCTCAAAAGGGTTATTAAGAGAAAGCAGAGGATGGGAAAAGGGAATGACCAGCAAAGAAAGCAACATCTTGGAGCTTAGAAAATGTAGGAATAAACTGAGAATTTCTAAAAGTTGAGCTGAATTAGGTCTTGCCAAGGAGATTTAAAAAAAATAGATTGTTTTAGTTATATAAATCAAAAGAGAATAAGGAGAGATGAGATTGGGTCAATATGCAGTGTGGATGGGGAGGAGATAAAAGATATTCCAGGTATGGCCCAAAAACTAAATGAATACTATGCCTTGCTTTTCAATAAGAATGGTAATAAGGACCTGGGCATGAAGGAAGGATGGCTGGCTAATGGAAATGAGTATAGAAATGATCACATCTGAGGTGGAAGAAAAATGCAGAGATCTTAATGTGCTCAAATTGGGGGGACCAGATAATTTCCATTCCAGACTATTGAAAGAACTGGTGCATTAGATTGCTAGTCCAGTAGCAAGGATTTTTAATATCTCTGCCTATTCAGGGTTGTACCATATAACTAAGGGAATAGCTAATGTCGTACTTATATTTAAGAAAGGGGGAAAAAGTGATCTGCGGAATTATAGACCTAGTCTAATCTCAGTAATATGCAAGACTTTGGAACAAATTGTGAAGGACAGAAGAATTAAATTCATGGAAGTAAATGGAAAAGTTATGTAATGTGACATGGTTTTACCAAAGGTAGATTGTGCCAAACTAACATGATTTCCTTCTTTGAGAAAATAATTGATATTTTAGAAAAGGGAAATGCAATAGATCTAATATACTTGGACATCAGCAAAGCATTTGACACAGTACTGCATGGGAATTGTGTAGTTAAACTAGAGAAGGTGGGGATTAATACAAGAATTGTAAGGTGGAGAAGGAACTGGCTGAGGGGGAGAAGGCAATGGGTTGAGAGTCAATGGCGAACTGTGGCCACTGGGAGCTGCGGGCGGCATTGCCTGTGGAGGGTCAATGTAAACAAACTGTCTCATGGCGCACCAGCGGATTACCCTGACGGGCTGCAGGTTGCCCACCACAGGTGTAAACCATCCAAGATAAATGGCTATCCAGCTCCTTTTTAAAACCTCCAGTGAAGGAGCTTCCACGACCTCCCTAGGCAGTCTGTTCCATTGTCCTGTTCTGATCACTATATGTGGGGTCAGGAAGGAATTTTCACCTAGGGGAGATTGGCATTGATGTGTGGGAGGCTTCTCCTTCCTCTACAACACACGTTCTCAACCTTTTTCTTTCTGAGCCCCCAAGCTCCCAAACTTGCTATAAAACTCCATGGTCCACCTGCGCCCCAATAACTGGTTTTCTGCATATAAAAGCCAGGGGCAGCATTAAGGGATTGCAAGCAGGGCAGTTGCCTGGGGCCCCATGCCACAGGGCCCCCAACAAAGTTACATTGCTCAGGCTTCAGCTTCAACCTCAGGTGGCGGGGCTCAGGGACTTGGGCTTCAGCCCCATGTGGTGGGGCTTCAGCTTTCTGCCCTGGGCCCCAGCGAGTCTAATGCTGGCCCTACTTGGAGGCCCTCCTGAAATCTGCTCAAGGCCCCCTAGGGGGCCCCGGACCCTTGGTTGAGAACCACTGCTCTACAGCATGGAGTTTGGGTCATTTGCTGGGATTATATGGATATAGTTTACTTAATCAATTCTCTACCATTGCTGAGGCTTGGGCATTGGCACACCTTGATCCCACCTATTATCTCCCCATGGCACATACTGGTTTAGTGTCCTATGGGCTGTAACACTTTGGTCTAATTTTGTGAGGTTTTTCATGCGGGTGCTGAATGGTGTTGGTTCCCTGTAACATATAGGATGTCAGAGTAGATCTAGTGGTCCCTTCTGGCTATAAACTATGTGACTCTAAGACTTCCTTGGCCCCTTCTTGCAAGGCCAGAGTAAATAATACAATAAATTCTACCCTTGGCCAATCCTAAGAACATTAAAGGATCTTTGCATAGTGTGACAATCTGGTAAATAAAGGCTTAATTTTCTCATGACCTGGTCTGGAATTCTTGTGAATTGCTCTGTCTCTATTGGTCAGAAGTGTCTGGGAGGAGAGAGAGGATTCCATTCTGCCTGTGTAAATTACCTCAGATGTGTCAGCTGGATATAGTTTTTGCCTACATGTCTTTGGTATACCATTGTACTGAGAGGCATTAACAGTTTCACATTTAACTTCAGAAATAGCTGAATTTCAGTGGTGGATTAAATATCTCTGTATATAGTCTGTATATTGGTTTAAGTGTCAGACTCTAATATTCTTTCACCAAGGAGCCCCTTATTCCTACCAATGGTTCCATTCAGAGTGAGTAGCCTATCAGAATCTGTCCCTAAGTTTGTAAGGTGTTTTGGAATCCTTTGGATGAAACACATTCACTGTGAGGGGGCCTCTATCATGCTCCTGGTCAAGATCCGTGAGAACAGCAACTTGCCTCTTTACTCAGACCTCTTCAACTGCCCACCAGTTTGCCTGTCTTTTAGACATCCTCTGTGATCACTTATGCCACCACAGGACATGAAGGTGGAATCTGCTTGGCATAATGAGTGGTCAGCGATGACAGTCATTAATCACTCTCTTGACACCAACCCAACTATTTGCCCACCAGGTTTTGACCTACCAAGGCACCTATAATCATCCATGAACTGGTTTCGAACAGGACAGGGTAACTGTGCGATCAATCTTTTCAAATGTGGTTTCTGTAACAACCCGTGAAGTAGATGTGGTCAACTTCAGACTATATCACGTATCCTTGACAAGTGCCCCCTGAATTACTTCAGCAATGGGCTACCAACTCTTCACCTGGCGGATGATGATGCTATCAAATGGCTGGGCACATTGTGCATACGCTGATGACTCTATAAATGCATTTATCATTAGCAAAGATGCGGTCAGAGGACAGCAGTGAAAGAATAAACAATAAAGGAGATCACACATATCAGTTGTGGGTGGGTAAACCTCAGCTCTCCACTGAAATTTCATTAACCCCTAAATAACTGGCCTCTGGCTGGCCATCATGTCTCAACTAAAGACAACTGTTGATTCTTATAATTTTTATGACATTTAGATAGTATTGGTCATGTTTCCCCTCTGTAGTAGTTCCGGGGTGGGGCTCGTCCCTTCCTGGGGCGCCTGAAAGCCAGGCCGCCCCGCTACAAAGCAAATAACAGTTCTGAGCTCAGGCCCTTTGTGCAGGGGCTGAGCACACAGTTAACAGTTCTGAGCTCAGGCCCTT
>NC_048298.1:180270936-180318637 GCF_013100865.1 Trachemys scripta elegans | reverse complement strand
CAATAGTCAGTCAGGGGCCCAGGCCCCCTTGGACAAGGAGGAGGAGAGACTGCCACCCGGCGCGGGGTGGCAGGGGGGAACACAGGCCCACCCACTCCACTGTGTTCCAGCCCGGGGCCCTATCCGCAGCAGTCCGTCTGCCGCGCAGTCAGTGGGGATCCTGACCGCAACACACTGACATGGGTTCGGGGTCTGCTATCCCCGGGCCACTTCCCATCTCCTCCTCCATGGGTACCTGCTCCTCCTGGGGTCCGTCTGCTGGGTCACAGATCATGGGCTCCTCCGGGCCCCGAGCACCAGGTAGGTGTGTCGCTCCCTCTGGGCCCTCGGCGGGGGGAAGCTCAAACCGCTCCTCAGGATACCGGGCTCTCGGCAGGCTCGGCCAGTCCTCCTCAGGGTACCGGGCTCTCGGCAGGCTCGGCCAGTCCTCCTCCGGGTACCGGGCTCTCGGCAGGCTCAGGTCCGCGGGAGCTCGGGCACCAGCGTCTGTCCTCTCCCGCTGCCGGCCAGCTACTGAGCGCTGGGGCCTGGCCTTTATACTTCCTGTCCCGCCCCTTGACTTCCGGGGGGCGGGGACAGGCCGCAGTGGCTCCGCCCACTCTGGCGGCTTTTCTGGCTCGTCCCTTCCTGGGGCGCCTGGAAGCCAGGCCGCCCCGCTACACCCTCCATTAGTCTTATAGAGTGAACATGCCAGTTATCCTAACTTTATCATATTATTTTCCAAACTCTGTGTTGTTTTTGTTGCCTCTTAATTCTCCCCACTAGATCTATATCCAAAAACTGGGAATAAAGAGAAAGTTCAGATAAAGTAAACTGTAGTTGAAAACTATAAACTACCATTACTTCAGAAGAGTCATAGAAGGAAAGAATTTGGCCCTAAACTTCATTTTTGTATATGGTGATGCTTTTCTTGTACTACTGCCAAATTATAGCATGTGAAAAGTGGGTTCCACGCTATAAGATGTATTTAGATGCATCTAAAATTGTGTCCTGGTACCTACAGAATTTTTTTTTTTTTTTTAATTCTTACTCTCTGAAGCAGTTACCAATATTGGGGCCTTGATTCCAATCCTTGTCATGGGGGAAAATATACTAAAAGATTATAGTGATCTTGTTAGGAATGAAACTTCATTTTATGAGCCTTGCTGAATGCAGTGTTCCCAAATTCCCACTGGCTAAGAGGCTCGGTTTTAAACATTTCTTCAAGCTTGTGATCTTTGAAAACCTATATAACAAATGAATTCAAGTTGCTGTGAAGAGTGAGTCTATCATACTAGAGGAAGAAAGGCTTGGAAGCTTTGGGAAGTACATAATTGCCCAGATTCATTTACAAGATGATTTTCACTCACAGATAACAGTTCTCTCTTCAGACTCTAATCTCCAGGTTGTTTCTAAACTAAAGGTGATACATGCAGAGGCAGAAAAAATTTTCAAATTATCTGCAGCAACAGTTATTAGACTGGAACCCTGAAAATATTTGAATCTGATTTACCATAACACTTTCACAAAAAGTTCAAGAATCTATAAGATTGGGCTTGATGGTCCTCTCACTTACAGTGATGTAACCCCATTGTCTTAAATGGATTCGTTACTGATTACAAACAGTATAAGTGGGAGGAGAATCAGACTCACTGACTGTTAACCTCACCCACTGCCATCAAACTTTGTAAACTAGTTCTGTGAACAGGTAGCATCTGTCTTGCTCCTGCTCAGCAAAACTACTGCACACACACTAGACTAAAGTCCAAAACTTACACCTTGGAATTTGATTTGTTAAGTTAAATAACAACAAAACATGAACCTCACTTAAGCTTTTCCCAACTTTGGGTCTTCCTAGGGTTTCCCCCACAGAACCTCTCTGCGGCCCTCCAGACCCTCAGCTCCATCTCTCCAGAAATGTATTTCCAGCCCTCTTACATCCTGGTTGGAGTTTGTTTTTCCCTCTCCTACCTCCAAATAGTCTGACACTAATTACACTGCAGTGATTACACTGCAGCCTCATGCAGGGTCCTAGCAACTGAGCTCAGGGTGACTCAGCACAAGAGCTCTCTGTTCCGATGCAGTGTATTAGAAAATTGTAACTACAAGGAAGGATCTGAAGTGGATTTTAAAATATGTTCAAAAATTTGATTAAATTTTACTCTTGCAGAAAATACAGTCCACTGTTTTCTTTCCTTTCCTTTATTACAGGGGACAGACTTCTCTTTCCTCCTCTCCCAATGGCTTGACATCAGTCATGAATTTGTCTCAGGCATTTTTAGCATACTAAAAATTCAGCCTAGATGGACAGTTATATGGCAATGCACATTCAAAGGAACACATGATTGTTTTGGAAAGACAAATGAGAGGACCCAAAACTCCACAGATCTGACAACTTAGAGCAGTCTCATAATTGTACATTCTGCAAAGCAATTAAGCTTGGAGTCAGATATAAAGGGGAACTACCTTTTGTGAAAATTCTTAAGCACAACGAATATATTTGTGAGTGAACATATTAAAGTTCATTGTTATCGCTAACAACCTATTACTAGATTGAATGTCCAGAAAAACTACCCACATAAATAATCACTATTTTTCTAAGACCTCAGGGCTTTCTGTATTATATGAATTAATGAGTTTTGCATATGTGCAATGCTGAATACTGAACACCAACTGAATTTTCATGCAAGAAGCGTCTATTATACTGTATGGTTTCAGCATATTACTGTCTGATTGTTCCTGCAGTGCTGCTTAGCAAATATATGTTCTGCATTCCGAAAGTGTGAGAGACATTTTAATGTATAAAAAAATGATAAATCAAAAGAAGATGTGATTAGTTTGCATTATGAGTTGCAATTATGTTCTTAAAGATTAATGGCAGTGAATTGCCAGTTTGTACTTGACGCATTTACTGGTGCAGGCAACAAGAGTTGTGGGAGGGTTAAAAGCCTCATGACATTTTAAGGCCTCAAAAGGTTGGCGTATAATTATGTCTAAGAAATGGTAAGGGCTATCAATCTGGCACTATCTAAGTAAGGGCATATCCATCAATAACTTTTCAAGATGTATGTTGTGGTTCCATTTTCTATAAATTTTGTGGATAATATTTGTTATGTAGAATAATAGAAATGCCTGGAACGTACTCCCACATTGGGGTGGGGGAGAAATGCTTGGCTGTGTGAGGTTTAGAAGACTCCGGGGCTGAATCTGATTTCATTTGCACTGTCTTTATACCAGTGTGACTCCACTGATGTCAACAGAGTTACTCCACACCCGTGTAAGTGAATTGCCATTTATACTGTTTCATAATTCACTGATGCTATAGTCCAGCAGCAAATTACTATTCTCTAGAGCAAATTGTGCTCCATAGAACACATCTCGCTTTTGGGTAGGATTTAATAGAACCAGTAACTGACTGGTAGGATTTATCACAGGCTGTACATATGCTCATGCACCTTTGTGTTTGCTGTCCACGAGCAGTAGGGAAAAGGAAGTTTATTGGTACAAACGTTTGTAAAAGTGACTTTTCAAAGTCACATGTGTGAGTATAAATAGGAACCACATCTTAAAATTGAATGTGCAGATGTTTACAACCAAAGAGCTTGTCCAGTCTGAGAACATGGAACATCCAGTCAGTGAACAGAAATAACACCATGTGATTTATCTGACCAACCGTGAACAAAGAAGAAAAAGATGTAGAAAAAATGATATTCCAGAGATTAAGGGTGTACCCACTACAGCTGGGAGTGAGCCTCCTGTGCCCCCTCCATCCCCCAATCCAGATTCATACTAGCTTCACTTGAGCTAGCACATTAAAAATACCAGTGTGGATGCTGTGGCTCTGGTGTAGGCTCAGGCTAGTCAAATGAGCTCAGACACAGGGAACTGGGTAGGCTTGAGAGCCCAAACTGCGTGAGTCTGTCTACCTGAGCTGGAAGGCTTGTTCCTAGCTGCAGTGCAGACATTGCCTAAATGCCTGACCCAAAGTTCACTGAGGTAAATAGGAATCTTTCTCTTCCTTTCAATGGGCATTGGATCAAGTCCCAAATCAAAGGGACAAGATATTCATTGTGAATAATTTTACCAGCTCCAATTATTAAATAACTGAAGCAGGGGTTTAGAATTAAAGCTCTTCACTGCCCTTATCTTATTAAACAGATCCTCTTTGATATTAGAGCACTGAAGAATTTCACAAAAAGACATGGGTGTGTTACCTTTTCCACTGGTGGTCCTGCCTAGGTCTACTCTAAGTAGGGTGTGCAGAATTGAGACAAAAGGGAAGACTGAAGTTTGGTGTGCTGCCTTCATAATCTTTTTCTCCCATGAAAAATATTTATCACACTTAGCCATTTATAAATGGAACCTGAATATTTTAAAGGATTAAAAGTTAGTGTTATGAGAATAGTACAGATATACATAATGTATATTGTAGATTGCTATAAGAACATCACTTAAAGGTGTTGTAGATGGCTATAAGCAGTCTTTTGGAGTCTCTATAACTATTGATTAACCATTTATTAAAACATCTATTAATTAATTATTAACCCTTTATGAACTATACATTATTGAAACCTTAATATAAAGTGTGATCAAAAGATAAAGATCTACGTGAGTAAGAGGAAATCATGTTACTACATAACCATCTACAAAGTATGCAAGAAGAGGTAAGTCATGTTGAAGGATTTCTTTGGAAAAGCAGCTAGCATGAGTGCCAGCTTGACAAACCTGCCATCTGAAGGTCCATCTAACTTGTACAATGTTCTTCAGACACATTTCTATATTTTTTCATTCACATGAAGTTTGTTTGATAGCTTATGTGTGATGGTTCCAGCTCTAATTTTGTGGTTCTGTCTCCTTTTCAAGTAGTGTTCATTTTATCTGCATGCCAGATATAAATCACATGTACAAGCCAAACAACCCAGGTGATGGATATTGGTTTGATATGAGTTATTTGGAAGAGTTAAACCCTGTGCTATTGCTATGCGAAGAGAATAAGTAAGCCAAGCCCACGAGTGGAGTTAATCATAGTGCTAGTCAAGTTGTTCAACAGAAGATGATATCCCCTTTTCTGTTTGTATAATGTTTATGAACTGAACTTTTACAAAGGTATTTATTGTTAATTAGTCACCAAATAGTTGCCTATGAGTAGTTTGGAAACTATTCACTATTCATTATTTGAGGAATGTGATTCATCGCCTAAGTCATTTGGATCCAATTCTCCCTTGAGCTAAATCTCTGTAGCTCCATTGAAGTCAATGGAATAACACCAGTTTACATCAAGAGAAGACCCGGTGTTCTCTCTGATTATGATTATTATTATTCATTTATTTCATTTATTTACTTACTTGCATTACTGTAGCCCTCAGGAGCCCTAGTCATGAACCAGAATCCCATTGTACTAGGCGTAATACAAACACAGAACAGATGGTCCCTGCTCCAAGGGGCTTACAATCTAAGTATAAGATAAGATACAACAAAAGGATACAGACAGACCAGTGGAGAAGTACAAGGAAACAATAAGACAGAATTGAGCAGCATGATAGGCAGTGGTCTCTGCACACTAGCAGCCTAACAGTTGTCACAACTCATGACTGAAACTTTTAAAATGCTGAATAATTAAAATAAAAATAATTAATGAAAACAGCACTACATTAAAGTGCACTGGGGAACCTTTAGTGCGCACCAGCAGGGTCTCATGGAACAATGAATGTGTAGCAAATCAGTGCACTTTAGAAATCACACCTCCGTAGTGCATGTTACCCTAATACAGATACAATCCATGATCTGATGGGAAGCTCATTCAATTCTATGTTCTTTTGGCGGTTATTCATATTCAGGAATAAACAATTTCAGAAGGCAATCACTATAGTCTTCAGCATTCAGTCTCCCTGTGGTCTCAGCCTTTCTTAAAATCATTCTCCTAGATTTCTCTTAGGCTTCTCAGTGTAGGCATTCCTTGCTTTTCAGTCTCTTTGGTCTTCTGCCTCCTCCCTTCCCAATTACCCTTTTCTTAATTGTATACATTTTGACAAAGTGCTCTATCAACCTGTTCACCTGAGGGGGGGCGGGGAAGAAGAAAGGAAAAATAGGTGACGCTCTTTCCAAAGTCACTTTATAAATGTTCAGGAGCCATCAAACATCTTTCATATAATACAGTTATTAATTCTCCTGTCATTCCCTCCTCCATAATGAATATATTTTTTAAAAAAATAATTAGATGAAATGTTTATTTTAAACTGGCAGTTAAGCGATGTACAATTGCACATGAATCAGCCTTCAGATTGTATAGCTAGCTGACTGCATCATCTGAGACAACTATGAAAAATAATTTTGAATTTTTGTATCCTGGAAAGCAGATATTCTGAAAAAAAAAAAACAACCAAACCTAGGTCATATTGAATAGTCGATTGGTAATAGAGCTGGATGAATGATTTTATTTACTTTTTTTTTTTTTTTTTTTGGGTGGCTGAACCAAAAGATCCTCCCAAATCTGGTTAGTTTTGAACTGAAAGTGTTTTTTTTCCTTGATGAAAAAATAAAAAAAAATTGTTCACATCTATTTGAAATGACATTTTTGAAATGATGTGCATTATTTAGAAAATATTGAAATGAGTCAGACTTTTAAAAAATATTTTCTCATTTTTGATTGATCTGAAACTATTTGCCACATTCTACCCAAATTCACAAATAGTTTCGGTTGCTTCGAAACTGCATTTTTTTGCCAAAAGAAAAAAAAAATTGTTGAGCTCTAAAAGAAAATTGCTGTGCCTAAAAGGGCTAATGCAATTCCTGAAGGGGGGAAAAAAGGAACATCAAGTTACATTACTTCTGTATAAGTAGAAAAGTTACGTTAGGAAGGTTATCTTACTTCTGTATAAGGCTCTGGTGAAACCACTAAAGGAGTAATGTGCTGAATTCTGTTGTCCACACTTGACAAGGGATGTTAGAAAGATTGGAGGGAGCTCAGAGAAGAGTTACAAGAATGATTGTAGGTTTGGAAAATATACCTTGTACTAAGAGAAAAGATCTCAGTCTGTTTAGCTCATCAAAGAGAAGGTTCAGATGATTTATTGCTGTCTCTAAGTCCTTACACAGATAAATGCTAGGTGGACCTTCATATTGCTGAGAAAGGCAGAGCATGATTCAATAGCAGGAAGCTTAACTTTAGAAAAAAAACTGGAATAAGATGTAATTTTTTAACTGTGGTTTAATTAACTATTTGGAAATTTTAGCAAGGATAGTGGTAAATACATTACCATTTTGAGTATAGGATGCCTTTCTAAAGGGAATGCTGCAATTCAACCACAAGTCATTGAGCTTGTATACCTAAATAATAATAATGATTCCCTCCCTGCAGGAATTAATGGATGAAATTATAGGGCCTGTGTCATGAAGATCAAACTAGATGATCAGGGCGGTCCTTTCTGACTTTAAAATCTATGTAGTCAGCTATAGCATGTGGACTCTTCCAGAATTCAGATATTTGAAGTAGCCCAAAGGAGTTAGCCCCCTATGGTTGTCCAATAGATTATCTGAGAAACCATTGTCAGAACACCAATGAGTCTCCACTATGATACGAAAGAGCTTTCCTGAATGTGATGCTGGTATTGTTAAAGGCATGTTTCCAGCACCATATGTGCTGAGTAGCGCAAACATATTCCATTATTGTTAGTGAGAGTTGTACGAGTGACTCCCGCATGCTGCTGTGAAAGATACAGAATCTCTTGCTGAAAAAGACAAGTTCAAGGAGCTGAAGTAGAAGTCAAACAGTGATATAAACTTAATTAAGATACAATAAAGTCCACTGTTTACTTTCTCTCATCCATTCAGATGAAACTACCTAAATTCACTTAATCACTTGCTAAAGGCCCAAATCCTTGCAGCATAATTTGAGACAGAGCCACTTCCTCCTAGTCTGGGAACGTGGCCATAACTTTCGACATGGGTTACATATTTATGTAATGTAGCTATCTAATCATGACATTTGATTGTCTCTGAGAGGGTATAATTAGGAACAAACTTGAAATGGTTAAGTATTTAATTTTCCATCTTAAAAGAACTTTTAATTGGATATTAATATTCTAATTTATAAATTGTGAGGATAACATAATCTAAACAAAATGTAGTGACTCCTTCCCAACTGTTCGTCTATATAGAGAGATAGATTCTTTACATGACTTGCATACACAAAACTGAAAGGGCCCCATCTAGTGTAACTCAGTGCAGTTGCATTGATTGTTAGGCTTATTCATACCCGCTAAGGACCTCAACTGGCAACACCTTAAAGGTTCATCTGAATACCCAATTGTAGAAAAATAAGTAACGATTGTCCTCAAAAGAGAGAGACGATCTTAAATTGAAAGAATCTGGTTTTGTACACTCTTCTTTGAAGTCCTTTCCCTCTACCAGAACTTCTTCAACTGTTCACTGTTTGTATATAATGCATTCTAGTTAACCAACATATGGTCTTTTACACAGAAAACTTGCAGCCACAAAATAAATTATGGACTAGTTTTGGTAAGCAAATGGGATTACACCTAATAGTTTATACTGCATTCTGTAAATTTGATGTTATAATTCTCTGGGGAGCCTTATTCACAAAACAAATCTGTTGAAGAGACAACTCTCGTATTCATGTCTTTTATGTTGTATTTTTGCATGTGTAAATGCTCTTTCCAGGATAGCATTTTATTTTTAATTGGTAAAACTGTATCACAGAAGTGGCAAAATGTTTCCTCTATATAAAGTAAGCTAGTAAATTCTTATATAAATCCCAGGGTTTGCCTGTGGAAGACATTTTGCCCAGGTATAGCAGGAATAATTTGCTTTGCTTACATAGCAGAATAACAAATCTGGCATTCTCTCTCATGACATGATATTCTTAGATTTTTTTTCTTAATTTGTTATCTTGTGGATAGTGCTGTGTGTAGGACATTTTAAATAGCATTCATACCATCCCCAAATATTTGAATCAGGTGATTATTAATAATTTCATATTTCTATAGCACCTTACAGCTGAAGATCTCAAAGTGCTCTAATGACGTTAACTAACTAGGCAACACAATGCCCCCTATGAGCTACTGGAGGTAAAAACTATATAGGAACTGAAATCACCATAATTGAAATCTAGCTACCTTGATGTGTGGTGCTCAACAATTGTTTGACTGCAAATAGAGATAGTTATCAAAGTGAAGGAGAAGGCTGTGTGAAACTGAATATATATGGGCACTTCAAGCAGACAAAACATTATTACTGCAGTTAAAATTGGCCTGGACTGTAAGTTAACACCCCATCTCCTTTATGAATGGCCACAGAATCTTTGATGGATACAGATGGCCAGGACTTCTGTTTTATATTTCATCCAAAAGTGCTTCACTCCTGCCAAATAAATTTAGTATTGGAATCAGTTCTGGTTTCTGAAATGGACTAATGTATACTGGAGTATACAGATATAAAGCACCTATTTTACTTTCTAGTCAACAATTTCTGGGCTTCTCTGTATCTCTCACTTCTTGAGAAGATGGCAAAATACCTGTGATCTTTCTCTTTAATAGAATTAATCTGTTTTAAGTTTCGAGCTCTGTATTATATATTGCTTCTATGTATGAAAGTAATGGAAGAAAGTTTGACTTTTCAATGTTCCTACAATTCACCAAGGACTGGTCAGTACCTGTAGTATTTTGATGTAAAGTTTTGTGATGGTCTGTTTTACACACACACACACACACACACACACACATATATATATATAATATAAACCATTTTATATATACACATACTCTACATTGATAAAAACAATGGGAAGTGTTATTTTTTCCTGTATATTTTACATTCCCCCACCCCACTCTGTTTTTAACCTGCATAGTTTGATTTCTGTATCTGATTATCTGAAGGTGCCCATTTGTGCCTGCTTTCAAATACACTAATTGTCATTTTAAAACATATATGTTAGCAACCCAATTTTGATTTGGTTTCTCTGCAGCTTTGCTATTCGCCCTGTCTTTGACTATTTGTGTCATCTGTATTAGTGGTCAACCTCCAGCTATTTTAATGATTTCAAAAGTGCATGATAAGGGGAGGAAGAGATTCTGAAAGGACAAAAATATTTAAAATTTTTCTGACCAAACGCTGTAGGGCACCCGAACCAAGTTAAGGTGGAAGCACATTGGTACAAGTATATATGGAACTAGTTTCAGGATCTGGGCCTAAAGAATATGTCTGGTTTACCTGAAAAGAACTAATACAGCTGTGTTAAAGTGCACTCTTAATTTAATTATATAAACTTCAACCTGACTCTGTATTTTTTACCCCTTTGAATACTGTGTCCAGGAAACAAGAGCTTGTATGCTTATAGTGCACAAGAAAAATTACATTAAAGGAATATATTTATGGAGACAAAGTGGAGCATGCAGGAGTTGAGAGATGCCAGGATTAAGGTTATACATGCAACTTTAATTCAGTCCCCTTGTGTGTATGCATTGTGATACAGTCATTAATTACATGATCAGATACAATTTTGATCATTTAAAGTTTCCTTCACTATTACTTTTTCTTGTGTCCTTTATATTAGGTTACTTGTCCTATATTATGCCCTACATTTGAGCCCCGACAGGAATGTAGCAAAACTATATTAGCACTGTTAGAAGCTGTAGTATTTTGGGCAATTACTCTAGAAGAGTATGCATTTTTCTTTTTATGACTAGCCTGACTGGCATGTGGAAACCAAGGGATTAAAAATGCAACATTATTTGATTGTTTTCAATACAGAATCTCTGGATTATTTCATTTTCTGAAAGACGACAGGAATAAATGTGCAAATAATGCAGAGAGCTTTGGCTGTAGTTTATGATAAACCATTTGTGCTAATGTGACTCCTAGGGAATACTTATAAGCCTTTACAAGTATAACATGATTTCCATGAATTCCACGCAAAGTTCATTGTTCCTTCTACATCAGAACCAGCAAGATAATCTGATCTTCCTTAGTACTATAGCAGGGGTTGGCAACGTTTGGCACGCGGCTCACCAAGGTAAGGACCCTGGCGGGCTGGGCCAGTTTATTTACCTGCCGATGCGGCAGGTTCGGTCAATCGCGGCCCCCACTGGCCGTGGTTCACCGTCCTGGGCCAATGGGGGCGGCGAGAAGCGGCGCGGGTGAGGGATGTGCTGGCTGCGGCTTCCCGCCGCCCCCATTGACCCGGGACAGCGAACCGCGGCGAGTGGGGGCCGCGATCAGCCGAACCTGCCGCGTCAGCAGGTAAATAAACTGGCCTGGCCCGCCAGGGTGCTTACCCTGGCGAGCCGCGTGCCGAACATTGCCGACCCCTGTACTATAGCATTACCCAGGAATAGTACTAGAATTAACGCTGTGTATATTACAATCAGGTAATTTACACATAATAACCTATTAGGAAAATAATCACTCTTGGTTCAAAGCTCAAAGATAAGGCCTCAGAAAATTGGTACATTTGGAATTTAAAAAATTGGTTAAGATTTTAAAGGAACTCATCTTGGTAATTTTTATGTTATGTGAGAGTAAACAATAAACTAGATGTGTACTGGTGCAGCTTTAGATCTCTATCCTCTTTTCCGGGTAAAAAAATCTAACATCTGACTCCATCCAAGAAGTTGCCATGCAACAGTTTTATTGTGCTGTATGTACACTGCAAAATTCTTCTTGTGTTTCCTTGTCATTTATTTTATTTGTTGAGGGCAATCAGGTCAAGCCAAGCTGCAGCGTTCTTATCCAACAATGTTCAAGGCACTTCCTGGAGGGCTTCGTGCCTTTCCTTGCCATAGCCATTTATAAGTGGATTGCAATGATGTGTGCTGGGAAAGTGGCAAAAAGTGACAGCCTTCCACCATCATTTAATCAACCAATAAACAAGTAAATGAAAGAGGTGTTTGGAAAAACATGGGCACCCTCAAATCAACATTTATGGCCAGATTGTGGCTACCCCATGTTATTCTTCACATTAAGGCACAAAGATCTTGTCAGCAATTCAATTATTTTTATTTACCCATGACATAATACAGCAATGAGAGCCTGTTATTGGCTTGCCACAGGCAGTTCTACTTCCTGCAGTCCAGAATCCCATCTTCCACAATGGCTGGTGACTTTTGGTCTTTGCCATTGCATCCCCACTTTTCAATGACAGCAGCTGCTTCGCACAGTCTCTACATTTGGCACACAAGGGGGTGAGAGTGCAAGGAGACTCTCTTCCCAATTTGTAACTTTCAGCAGGGACCAGCCATGTTGTGAGCAAGGCATGAAGGCCCAGCTACTTGCTAGCATCTCTGCAGCACGGATAACCTGAAAGAGTAGGGTGGGCCTGGGATCATTGCCTTCATCCCCAGGGCAGCATGCTGTTCCCTCTCCAAGAGGCATGTGACTTCTCTATTCTTGTGCACTGCCCAAGATGACCCTGCAGGAGAGACCCTTGCTGAGAATTCCTTCATGGGGCACCATCAGAAGCACACCCTTTGCTTTTCCTCCAGTGTGACTGAGGCCGTGCGAGGCACAGGCCATACTATTCTCTATGATTAAATCAGACTTGTGATGACACTGCTATTCTCAGAGAAATGCACTTTGCATTTAGCTTGCATTAGGCTGCTGCCCCTTAATTTTGTACAAGAGAATCCACGAATCCTTCAGATTTCTGTAGGAGAAAATATATACAGCTGTGATTTCAGAGGGAGAATGATAAATTAACATGAGCCTTACACCTTTTTTTTTAATATGTAAAGGACTGTATCAACTCAAATCATAATACTGGAAAAATCTGGGCTACTTTCAGGCAGTTAAACTATGCTTGTCTTTGGTAGCCTTGATAGCCTAAGAAATCTGAAGCCAGAGACAGTTATAAGCATCTAAGGGATTATAAAATAAAGAAGATAATATTCTCATTTCAACAAAAAGATAATAGGGGAAGATATTACTATGACCTATGCATTAATAAGCCTGCTATGAAATTGCAGGGATCCTCAGTTTCGCTACCAAAGGCGTTAAGGTGGTGTGACTGAATGGAAATGAGGATATCTCAACTGTGCAGTTTCATAAGAGATTAGTAAGTAACATGACATGTTAAGCATGCATTTCTTGTCATCTTTTTTTGGCAGTCTGAAAGGTGTTTGCTTCAGGAATTCCTAATGAATTATTCTGGAAAACTAAGTGTGACAGAGTGGGTTTTTATCTGTATCAAACTGTGAACTCCATTTTATACTATATGCTGAACATGCCTAAATTTTCCTAACAGACCTTTATGTTATTGAATTGTTGGCAATGCCCTGCTCAGAAAAGGTGAGTAACATCGCTTTGAAGAGCTATCACTGAGAAGCCATCAAGGCAACAATTTATGGCCATTGATTCTGGGTACACAGCAGCTTGGAGGCATAATTTCCATCTTGGGTAGAGATACATGCACTAACTCTGTTTGAGCTAGCACCTAGTCACCTGTGGTGACAGTGGCATGGGTGGCAGATCAGGCTAGCTGCCCAAATGCAATCCCACCCAACCACCTGGGTATATTCTTGGGCAGCTAGTCTGAGCTGCTACCTGTGTTGTTGCCACCATGCTGCTATTTGTAGATGCTAACTCAAGCAAAACTAGTGCATGTATGTCCACCCGAGCTGGGAACTACAACTCCCAGCTGCTGTGTAAAGATATTCTTTGTCTCTTGACTAACAGCAATGAGCTTTCTGCACAGGGGCCTTTGGGGTGGAGAAAGCATGACTGAGAGAGGAAGCTGGCGCATCCCAGGGTAGCATGTAGCAAAGAGAGAACACTTCAATTTAAGAGGGCATGCTGCTCTTAGTGGAAGGCCAACCACTTTCACATGTAAGAAGAACTGGCTGGAGAGAGGGAGGAAGTGAGAGGGACTCTGCCCAGCCTGAAATGTTGACAAACCTCAGACTTGCAGAAGGCATGAGATCAGCTTCAGAGACGGTATATCATAGGACTTGTGGTGGTTTTAGAGACCAGTAACTCTCAAGTATTTTAAGAGTAAAGTTCTTGTGGTTAAGAAATTCCTTTGCTAAGCCTGTGTTCCTTGCTTTTCTGACAAGAAGAAGCCCGAGTACGCAGAGCCTAGGAGGAGCTTTAGGGGAACATGTGTAAGTGATTGGGTGGTGGGAGGCTTTAGAGGTCTGACACTGATTTCAGGATCTAGGGTGGTGGTGATGCCCCTTTGCAAGAAAAGGGATGAGATGAGTTCTGGCTCCCAGGAGCATGTCCTAAGTAGAGTTGGCTGAGCGTTCTGTGAAATTTCATGTGGTTTTGAGAAAAAGTTTCATCTCAAAGTGGAACAAAGTGTTAAAACCATGAAACTGTCATGGAAAGAGATTTAAAGAAACATTCAGTTTTGGGAGACCCAAACCAGATTTTTTCAGTGTCCTGGCAGCCCTCTGCCTCCCTGCCAACCCCCCCCCCAATCACAGGAAACAGAGAGTCGCTGACTGTTCCCCAGAATGATGGGGAGGCAGATGGGGTAGAATGCCCTGGCTTTGTGCATCTTCATCCTCGGAGCTGGGAAGGAGGTGGTATTTGATGAAAGTGTCATTGAATCTGTACTAGGTTCCATAAAACATTTCATTTATCTGAAATTGCATTTTCTGACAAAAATAAGTTTCTTCTGAAAATTTCTGAGCAATTCTATTCCTCAGGCCCAGAGCTAGACACAGTGACTATTCTCTTCCTTGATCCAGCTGGGTTGAAAACATATTAGACCCAACAACTGGATCCAATTGCAAGAGACTGGTGACAGTATAGAGGTGTACTAGGTCAGGCTGTAACATCAGACTAATTTTGTGTACATTGATAAAGCCGTGGCTATAATGCAGATATACTCAAATGCTGAAATCTGTTCAATGGATAAGTATATAAAATTTTTCTGACTTTCCTGTAAGATTCATTCCCTCGGTATTTGAGATGCCCATGAGCAATTTCATATACTCTTGTTCCCAAATGGGAGTTGTGCTCAAGAAATTCCATTTATGCATTTGTCCCTGAGTCTATCAATCAGCTTTGTATTATTAGAGCTGTACTAATAATGGATTTTTTTGGTTTGCTGACAATACTGAAAAGTTGAAAAAAGATGGCTTTGGGTCAAACAGAACACTTCATTTTGAAAATATATATATATATATATATATATATCTTTTGTTTGACCATTTTGAAATACTTTTATAATAAAATGAAAAGAAATTTTGAAACAAGGCTGTTTAGAAAGAACAAAAACTATTCATTTTTGAAAACATCAAAACATGTTTAGACTTTTTCTGATTTTGGTTTTTTGGCTAAAGCAATTTGCAAATTTATATCCGTTTCACCAAAATATTTCATCGTTGCTGAATCTGTATTTTTTGTCTGAAACATTTCTCTTAGCTCTTCTTATTATAGCAGAAGCAGCAGCAACAGCTATAATCTAGGTTGTAAAAAAAATTGACATTATAACATTCTCTTGTAGCCCATAACTTTGTGGTACAATCACCTTTAGGGCTTGGTGTGTTGTTGCTTTTTTTGTTTGTTTTTCCCTGAGCTTGGTCTGTCCAAATTGCCTAACAGAGGGCCAGCAAATTTAATTGGGAATGTTTTTGAAATTGTAATTATTCTGCTTGGAGGAGCAGAGAGCACTAAACAAATGAGAACAAAAATGCTTTGCACAATTCTAGTCTGCCTTCCACCTGAGTTAGAATAAGAGGGTGTTGTATTGGCACAGGAGCACAACTTTGGTAAAAACAAAATGGAGCTTCCCCTGCCCCTTCCTTAGCTGGGTAAGCAGTGCTTCTTCCCCACCTCTTCATTTGCTCCCCAACCTATTTCAATCTGACCATTCTGAGCCAGCTGGGGGTGGGAGACTTCCAAGGTGCAAGAGGAGGAAGAACTGAAGAGAATAATGGGGAGGATGGAGGGAAGTGTTTGACACAGACAAGTTCTGTAGAGACAGAAGCTGATTATAAAAGAAAATGAGAACCTAGAGTAGCTGAGGCACAAGGTCACTGTGCCCTCTGTACAAGGACTTCTGGGGATCAAGGCCATTTAAAGCCTATGGTTGTAGCTGAGAAACTACAACAATAGTTTTAAAGCTTTCAGAATACCAGAAGGAGGGGAAATACAAACTGAGTTGGTACAGACTGTGTGTGTGTCATCCTATAGTTTTCTTGATACAAATTCCCTACTGTACGAGGGCAAAGGGTACCTAAAACTTTACTGACGTGAGCCTTCATTGCTCAGAGAGCTATGAAATCTTATTCAGCACCTTTGTGTGGTAACAAGGGCACTTCCATGCCCTGTGGTTTTGCAGTTTGCATAGCTAGGCTCTAAAGCATGAGATCTATTAAAATATGAATTATGAATCGAATTTCATTACAACAAGATAAAAGAATGTTTGGGCACTTTTCCACATTAAGGTGCAATCAAGGCTTAAAACCTTTCAATGCTTCAGTGTCATTTAAAAATGAAATAAGTCCCATTTGTCACTGAAGTCACAATGTCCATATCCTCTGGGAAATGTCATGTTTTGCCATGATTGCTAAGCTTTTTTGTTTGGCAATTCAGAGCTGTCTATGAAAAAAAGCGTCCTAGTATCTTGTTTTGCATAAAAAAGTAGCACAAAGCGTTAGTAGTGAAGTGACAATCAGTTCACTGTTTTGGGGCCTGCATAAGTTTGAATAGAGAGTAGATGGTTGGCGTCATGTATTTAGTTAAAAAAAAACTAAATTGAAGAATAATTAACAGAACCCTGCACGTTTAACACCAAAAAACCAACCTTTAAAATATTTTTTAATAAACATAGCAGGCACTGAATGGTAACTGTGTGGTTAGGTGGGATATCTATAGCTGAGCATCTGCACTTCATAAGAATTCCTAAAAACTTCGGGACCCAATCCTGCAATGAGCTTTACATGGGTAGACCCCTATGCACTTGGAAGTCTTGTGGGTTCAGGATCCACTCATGTGGAGCTCATTGCAGGATCAGGGCTTCAATGTTACAGTTTGGAGACTGATTTTTATTTGCAAGACATTATCTAAAATGTATGTTTGGTGCCAAAGTGCTCTTTGAAATCAATAGTTCATATCTTATCTTGTCATTTCTTGAGGCTAATACATATTGGGAGTAAAAGTGAGGAACTGATCTTTAAAAGGCTTTTAAACGAGGTCATTAAAATAAAAATATAGCAACATTATTTTAGTGACCTTTCAAAAGCTACCTTCTCCTCTCCCCAAATCATGTACTCCACCTCTGTTTCTCTTCCAGCAATAGTCTATATTCTGATGCTGAACAGCCAGATGCTAACATTGCTAGATAGAGAATATGCTGTCAAGGTAGGAAGAATTTGTGTCCACCTACCCATAGGGCCCATTAAAAAGGTACTCTTAAAAACTTGTCATTTATCACTTACTGGGATTTGTTGGTCTACCCAGCATGTCAAATGGGGAATTACCACAAATATTGAATTTAAAATGTAGGTTTTTTCAGGATGCCCACTATAGTTACAGTGAGAGAAATAACCTCTCTTACTTAGGGTATGTCTACACTACGAGAGTAGTTCAATTTTACTTAAAGCGAATTTGTGGAACCGATATTACAAAATTGAATGTATATATCCACAATAAGGACAGTAATTCAACTTTGTGAGTCCACACTAAAAGGGCAAGCATCGACATTGGAAGCGGTGCAAGGTGGGCAGCTATCCCACAGTTCCCGCAGTCCCCGCTGCCCATTGGAATTCTGGGTCGAGCCCCCAATGCCTGCTGGGGCAAAAAATGTGTCGAGGGTGGTTCTGGGTAACTGTCATCATTCAACCGTCACTCCCGCCCTCCATCCGTGAAAGTGTCGGCAGGCAATCAATTCGCGCACTTTTCTGGTGATTGACAGCGCGGACGCCACTGCACTGCGAGCATGGAGCCCGCTGCGATCATCGCTGCAGTTATGGCCGTTGTCAACACTTCGCACCTTATCATCCACCTTTTTCAGAGGCAGATGCTGAGAAATCGGGCGAGGAGGCTACGGCAGCGCGGTGAGGACATTAAGTCTGAGAGGGGCACAGACCTCTCGCAAAGCACGGGACCCTGCGCTGTGGACATCACGGTGGCAATGGGTCATGTTGATGGTGTGGAACGGCGATTCCGGGCCCGGGAAACAAGCACGGACTGGTGGGACCGCATAGTGCTGCAGGTCTGGGATGAATCACAGTGGCTGCGAAACTTTTGGATGCGTAAGGAAACTTTCCTGGAACTTTGTGAGTTGCTGTCCCCTGCCCTGAAGCGCAAAGACACCCGGATGCGAGCAGCCCTGACTGTCCAGAAGTGAGTGGCCATAGCCCTCTGGAAGCTTGCAACGCCAGACAGCTACCGGTCAGTCGCGAATCACTTTGGAGTGGGCAAATCTACCGTGGGGGTTGCTGTGATGCAAGTAGCCAACACAATCGTTGAGCTACTGCTCTCAAAGGTAGTGACCCTGGGAAACGTGCAGGTAATCATAGATGGCTTCGCTGTGATGGGATTCCCAAACTGCAGTGGGGCTATAGGTGGAACTCACATCCCTATCCTGGGACCGGCCCACCAGACCAGCCAGTACATTAACCAAAAGGGCTACTTTTCAATGGTGCTGCAAGCACTGGTGGACCATAGGGGACGTTTTACCAACATCAACGTCGGATGGCTGGGCAAGGTTCATGATGCTCACGTTTTCAGGAACTCTGGTCTGTTTAGACGGCTGCAGGAAGGAATTTACTTCCCGGTCCACAAAATAACTGTTGGGGATGTGGAGATGCCTATAGTGATCCTCGGGGACCAAGCCTACCCGCTAATGCCCTGTCTCATGAAGCCCTATACAGGCGCCCTGGACAGTGAAAAAGAACTCTTCAACTACCGGCTGAGCAAGTGCAGAATGGTGGTGGAGTGTGCTTTTGGACGTCTGAAGGGGAGATGGAGAAGCTTACTGACTCACTCTGATCTCAGTGAAACCAATATCCCCATTGTTATTGCAGCTTGCTGTGTGCTCCACAATCTCTGTGAGAGCAAGGGGGAGACGTTTATGGCGGGGTGGGAGGTTGAGGCAAATCCCCTGGCTGCTGATTACCTCCAGCCAGACAGCTGGGCGATTAGAAGAGCCCAGCGGGACGCGCTGTGCATCGGGAAGCTTTGAAAGCTAGGTTCCAGAGTGAGCAGGGTAAACTGTGTCTGTTAAGTTTGTTTAAAGAGAAGCTGAACCTGCCCCCGTTTCTTTACCCACTTAATGTTGACTATCCTCTCCAGTTACCAACCCCCTTCCCCCCCTTCCAACACACCTTGAAAAATAAAATAAATGAAACTTTGTTCATTAACACCGTTTTCTTTATTAAGGATTTCGTGGTAAAGTGTTGAAACTGGGACACAGACTGTGGTGGGGAGCGGGTGTAGTGATGGAAAGGATGCTTCTAAACTTGAGGAATGACAGGCTCCTGCTCCTAGAGCGGTCCGCAGTGGTGGACTGGTTGTTTCAACAGAGCCTGCCACCTCTCCTTTTCGGGACTCTGTGTTTGGGGGCTATGTGACTTTGTGGCGGGGGAGGGCGGTTACAGATCCCCTGCTGCGTGGCTCTGTCATCCAGGCTAAGGACTGCTGCATAAGATCTGTAACCGCCCTCCCCCGCCACAAACTCACATAGCCCCACCACACAGAACATGAAAACCACCTCCCAGACTGACCAGGGTGCCTAGTGACTGCAATGTGTGTGTGACCTTCTGCTGAACCTGCCCCCGTGTCTGTACCCTGGTAAAGGTGACTGTCCTCTCCAATTACAAACCCCCTTTCCCCCCTTCAAACACACTCTTCTCTAAAAGAACATGATGGAAACAGTAATTAACAGAAACGTATTTTTTATTAACAACTACACAGTTAGGGGATGAAACTGGGATGGGGGCTTCGGTGAGGTGCTTTTGGAGTGAAGGAAAGGACTTATCAAATCTTTGGGAATGAGAGTCTTCTGTTACTTGAGCAGTCTGCAGGGGTGGAGTGACTGTTTTCACGGCCCCTGCCACCCCTCCTTCTTGGGATTTTGGGTGAGGGGGGGGATGGAACTTTGTGGCGGGGGAGGGCGGTTAGAGAGAGAATGCAGCGGGGCTCTGTCCTCCTGCCTCTGGTCCTGCAGAACATCTACAAGGCGCCGGAGCATGTCCGTTTGCTCCCCCATTAGTCCAAGCAGCGTTTGAGTCGCCTGCTGGTCTTCCTGCCACCACCTGTCCTCCTGTTTGCTGTGTGATCGCTGGTATTGCGACATGTTCTCCCTCCACTGGGTCTGCTGTGCCGCCTCGGCTTGGGAGCAGCCCATAAGTTCTGAGAACATCTCGTCCCATGTCCTTCTCTTTTGTCGCCTGATCTACGCCAGCCTCTGGGAGGGGGATGCCGGGGTAGCTCGGGAGACACTCGCAGCTGTGGGATGGGGAAAAAGGGAGTGAATTCCTCAGAAAGATACAGTTTTGCAAACAATGAATATAGTCTTTCTCTGTGAACAAGACCATGCACAGCACCTATCACATGCGCACTCAGTACAAGGTCGAATTTTTGGGCTTCCCATTGAGTGCCTGGGGTCTTGCTATACAGATCACACAAGCGGGGCCGGACAACTGAATTCGGCTAGCAGGCGGACATGGTAAGCCGTAGACTTTTGGCTGCTTAAAGCTTAATTTATAGCAGTGTCCTCCTTTCACGTTCCAAGCAATGCTCCTAGCGTTGGCCAGTTCCTGCTGCCGGCAATCCGGCCAGCATGAACTCTGCCCCTGTCCCACCCCCCTCGCGGCTGTCCCTGGGAAAGATCCCTCCATGCTGCCCCTGTCACGCCTCCACTGCGTGGCTGTAAACGGCCGGTTACAGTTATGTAAAGGAACATGCAATCAGTCCCAATACTAACATTCCCCTAATTCAAAGCAGGTCACCATGAGTGATTTCGGAGACAGAGAAAGACCTCATGCTGTGTGAATGCCAGCAAGCACCAGGGCCGTATGCTAGCATGCTTTGCAACGCAATGATCCCGGAGTACTTGCTGCTAGCCTGGCGCAGAAAAGTTTCCTACCATGGAGGACCCAATAAGGCTGCTTTCCCCTGGAACCTGATGCAAAGGCTTTCACAATACCTCCAGGAGACCTTCATGGAGATGTCCCAGGAGGATTTCTGCTCTATCCCCGGACATATTGACAGAATTTTCCAGTAGCTGCACTGGAAAGGACTAAAAACTAAAGCGCCTAGGGCAAACTAATCATGAAAAACCCATTGTTAAGATACCATTCCTATTCTGTTCAAAATAAAGGTTTAAAACACTTAGCTACTGATGTTTCCCCTGATTCACGGTCTGGGTTACCGTCTTGGGAGGGTTGGTAGGGGATCTCCGTGAGGGTGATGAAGAGATCCTGGCTGTCGGGGAAATCAGTGTTGAAAGCGCTGTCGACGGCCTCGTCCTCCTCATCTCCTTCCTCATCTTCCCCGTCCGCGACCATCTCCCAGGAAGTGGCTGTCGACAATACCCCATCGTCAGAGTCCACGGACAGTGGTGTGGTAGTGGTGGCGGCCGCACCTAGAATGGAATGCAGTGCCTCGTAGAAACAGCATGTGTGGGGCTGGGATCCGGAACGTCCGTTTGACTCTTTGGTCTTTTGGTACTTTTGTCTCAGCTCCTTAATTTTCACGCGGCACTGCATTGCATCCCGGCTGTATCCTTTCTCTGTCATGGCTTTGGAGATCTTCTCATAGATCTTCGCATTCCGTTTTTTCGATCGCAGCTCCGAAAGCACGGACTCATCGCCCCACACAGCGATCAGATCCAAGACTTCCCGATCAGTCCATGTTGGGGCCCTCCTTTCTATTCTGCGATTGCATGGTCACCTCTGCTGGAGCGCTCTGCATCGTTGCCAGTGCTGCTGAGCTCGCCACGATGTCCAAACAGGAAATGAGATTCAAACTGGCCAGACAGGAAAAGGAATTCAAATTTTCCCGGGGCTTTGTCCAGAGCGTCAACAGGGTGGTGCACTGTGGGATAGCTCCCGGAGCTATTACCGTCGAATTACATCCACACCTACCCTAATTCGACATGGCCATGTCAAATTTAGCACTACTCCCCTCGTCAGGGAGGAGTACAGAAATCGATTTAAAGAGACCTCTATGTCGAAATAAATAGCTTCATTGTGTGGACAGGTGCAGGGTTAATTAGAGTTAACGCTGCTAAATTCGAAATAACCTCCTAGTGTAGACCAGGCCTTAGTGAGATTAAACTACAAACTCATGTATTTGTCCATTTTTCTCTCCTTCAACACTTCATGCAACTCAGTTGAAATACAGCTAATGAATCCATCCCAGCTGTAAGGCTTTGTGGGATTCGAACCCAAGGCTGTGGAACCTGGGTCACCTGATGTGCCCACCTCACCACCAAAAGGGTATGCAATGCTATAACCAAGAAGCACTGTGAAAATTAGGTGCTGTAGGAAGTACTGCCCAAACAGTCTAGAGTGATAGCACCCTGCAACCCTGATAGGCCAAGCTCACTATTTCCACCAAGAGGGTGGCCCAGGATGTTGTCTGGACAACTACATAGACTTCTGGATTGCTGTGATTCCAGACTGCAGCTTGCTTCTGATCTCCAGTCTTTGACCCTAGCCAAACTCTGATCTTGTCTCTTGATTCTAGCCTGGTACTACCTCTGGTCTCTGACCTTGGCCTGACTCTTGGTTATTAATCCTGGCTCTAGTGATTACTTTGATCCTTGCTCACTGACTACTGCCATGGAGTCGTCCTGGACTGGTGGACATCAGCCCAGCTGGACCACTAGGCCAGATTGCCTACGTTGGGTCCCTTACAGCAATGCAGTCAATGCTGTTTTAAGGAAGTGATATAAGATGGGGATTGCAATGTGATTGTAGTAAGATGAGGCCCTGAGACATAAACCCTTGGTATCAGAGGCCCGGTATAGGTCAAGATGTTGCTAACATCAGAGGTCAAGATGTTGCTAACATAAAGCAAAGTTAGGCAGGCCCCTGCTCACAGAAGTTGGCAAGAGGAAGGCTTCTAAAAGCACGTATACACATGTAAGCACTAATAAGATGAACGTGTGCCAGGACGGCACCAGAACAGCCTGGTACAGACACATTCCACACAGATAACAAGGAACAGCCAGACCCAGCCTAAAGACAGTATAAAAGGACAATATGATGGGATAGACAATATGATGGATAGACAATATGAAAGAACAATACGATAGATAGGCAGTATGATGGATAGACTTATTTGTTCGAACCAACCTGTACCAGGAGAAAGGCAACACCCTAATGCATAGAGGGGCTGTACCTCAGTGCGTTCAATGATGCGTAACCTGTTTGTACTTAGGTATAAGAATGTATCCCTGAGTGGACGTCTTTGTCTGGCCTAGGGGGCAGTGGAGAGTCCCGCCATTGACTGAGACGGTCCTTTGTTAGGGGGCACATATTCGTAGCACATCCTATAGAGTCTGTGGGGAACTATTACTGTGCTTCGTTTGACAATAAACCTGGCCAGGTGCCTTCGTACCTTATCGGAGTCTGTGGTCATTGGGGGTTTTCTTGGGGTCTGCTGTGCCAGCAATCTTCAGAGCCGGGGCAGCACAAAGAGGGAACACACGCATGCAGCTGACTGTTATCAACATTGAACAGAGCAGAACACCACACCGGTGGCATCTGATGACAGTGGTCAACTTGAAAATCACATTCTGATCCAAAATGGTGTTCCTATAGTAGTTATAAGTAGTACCTATGAATATTGTAACTGAAAGAACTTAGAGAAAAATATTTACTATATTTTTTTCTTTCAGTAGGCTCAGGATTTGCAAATATGTGACTGCAGTTTGTGTATTGCTTGTATTATACAGTACCTTAGAAGCCCCCATCATGATCAGGGTTTTAGAATTTTTTTCATTCTGAGGTGATCTGAGACCTCTTGATATTTTTGTGTGGGGAAAAAAAACAGGCTGAGAGACCAACCCATCTCAGAATAACCATTAACCCAGCAGTTAGGACAGCCACCAGAGATCTGAGGAGTGCTCTGAAATGGACAGAGCTGGGACTAGAGTTGCCAATTTTGGTTGGATGTATTCCTGGAGGTTTTTGTCACATGACATAATCTTTAATTAAAGAGTAATCTTTAATTCCTGGAAACTCCCGGATAATCCTGTTAGGTTGGAAAATTTAGCTGGGACTTGAAGAAATGTTTCCTATCTCCCAGCTGAATGCTCTAGCCATAAGACTATCGGCCACTTGAGGAGCTCACCTGAGAAATCTTCCACATGAAAGTTTCAACTTTCAATAGGTGTCTATAAAATTTGGGTTTTGACAATTGGCATATTCTGATTGGAAAAAAAATGTTGTGTTAAAAATTTCCAACTAGCTGAATTCATTAGCTCAGATCCCCTAGGACTTAGTCGCTTCTGCCAGCATAAACCTTGGTGCATTATCTTCTGTGGCAGCAAGTCAGCCCGGGGTTAAAGTGAGAAATAGATGATGTATTTTACAAGAGTTACAGCTGTTCCCTAGTGATAACATCATCTGCCCTCCTTCTCGGCAACAATGAGCCTTGCTGGTAATTTAATATCTGCGTGAGACAGCATTAGTAAAATCTCGCCTCCCTCCCAATATAGCCACTTCAATTGATAATAGGTACTTTTTAAATGAGTTATGGCCAAATGCTGTCTTCAATTGCATGAGTGCAGTACCCACTAATATGAATGGGAAGTGTGTACGTGTGGTCAGCAGATGGCAGAATCTGATCAATCATCCTTATATTGATGCTCAATGAGGACTAAGAGGTATTTCTGGAATATAGAGAAATAACATTCTATATCGTGACTGACGCACATACCACAATGTTTCTAAAATCTCATCAGATCTAAACCTTTAAAAGGAATTCCTTTTCCAAAATGAAGCATCCTCTTATCAAATAGATACAGTAATTGCCAAGGAAACCCAAATGAACATCATTCTTAATCACTGTGGAGCAATTAGACCTTAGTTTTGACTGATAATGCAAATTTCCTATATGTTGCCATTTAGTTTTAATCAAAGCACCATCATATCATAAATGTTAATTAGAATGTAGATTTCTACTCAACCTTGTTTAGAAGGAGAAATGCATCAACAAAAATAGTGGCCTGGATACATGAACCAGTTGGTGGAATAAAACATCATTTATTTGAATGAATATTCCTGTTCTGAAAGCATCTTTGCTGAAGGCAAAGCTTTTTAATATATTTTAAAATTCAATTTTGGGCACAGAGTGAAACTATTCACTAGAGAGAGTGAGAGACAGAAGCTCTCGAAGAAATATAAGGATTATTCTGCTGTGATGAAATAAACATTATCGATATCTTTCAGTAAGTAAGGGCATCCTAGTGTGTTTAATCTCAGATACTATACTTAAGGCCAGTGGCACATACAATTACCTGGTGTACATTGACATAGCTCTGATTTCCGAGGAGCTTCACTGATTTACTCCAGCTGAGGTCTGGCCCAATTTGTTTGGAAATAGACTGTGTATAAATTAGAAAAATAATAGTAGGGCTGTCAAGCGATTAAAAAAATTAATTGCAATTAATCGCTCTATTAAACAATAATGGAATACCATTTATTTAAATATTTTTGGATGTTTTCTACATTTTCAAATATATTGATTTCAGTTACAACACAGAATACAAAGTGCACAGTGCTCACTTTATATTTTTTATTACAAATATTTGCACTGTTAAAAACAAAAGAGAGTGTATTTTTCAATTCACCTAATACAAGTACAGTAATATAATCTCTTTATGATGAAAGTTAAACTTACAAATGTAGAATTATGTACAAAAAACCCTGCATTCAAAAATAAAACAATGTAAAACTTTAGAGTCTACAAGTCCACTCAGTCCTACTTCTTGTTCAGCCAATTGCTCAGACAAACAAGTTTGTTTACTTTTGCAGAATGCTGCCTGCTTCTTGTTTACAATGTCACCTGAAAGTGAGAATAGGCGTTTGCATGGCACTGTTGTAGCCGGCATCGCAAGATATATTCAACAATGCCATGCGAATGCCTGTTCTCACTTTCAGGTGACATTGTAATTAAGAAGTGGGCAGCATTATCTCCCATAAATATAAACAAACTTTCTCTTAACAATTAGCTTAATTATGAAACAAATATAAGTTCTGAAATCTATGTATGTTCTACCAGAGATGCTTTATTCAGGCCTAACCCTGAAGTCCTTATTCAGATAAAATGTCCATTGGCTTTCATGGGAGTTTTGTCTGAGTAAGAAGTTCATGCCCTCTATATCATAGGTCCAAGTGCATAGCTCCATGCCCTTTTCTTCCACAGATCTGCACTGATGAATCTAACTGTTTGAGAAGTTTGTATCATTATGCTTTTGACTAACCAGATACCATCCTTAATCCATATTGTCCCTATGCACATATATAGTGCTCTCTTTAAGCATTCTTGTTTCTGGTTTCTGTCACATGTTGGTTACTTAGGAACTGATAGCAGTAGCTACATGTGCTTCCTACTGGCTGATCAAAGGATCTATGCTGTTAGATAGTTTAACTTGACTGCTGCCCATCACACCGATCGTAACCGATACCTTGTGCTCCCCCACCTATTGTCTCATTTTCCACTCAGGGTACATCTAGACTGAAGCTAGTGCTGTAATTTCCAACTCAGGTAGGTGTATGCCATTCTGAGACCGTAAGGCTACGTCTTCACTAGAGGGTGGGGGGATCGATTTAAGATACGCAAATTCAACTACGCAAATAGCATAGTTGAATTCGACGTATCCGAGCCGACTTACCCTGCTGTGAGGACGGCGGCAAATTGACCGCCGCGGCTCCCCCGTTGATGGCGCTTACTCCTACCTGCGCTGGTGGAGTACAAGCGTCGATTCGGGGCTCGATTGTCGCGACAATTTGATCCCTGAGAGATCGATTTCTACCCGCTGATTCAGGTGGGTAGTGAAGACGTAGCCTTAGTACGTACTCAAATGTCCAGCCCATCCTACTGCCCAGGCCACCATATCTCCACTGCTATTTTTAGCACACCAGCGTGATCAAAGCCAGTGCATTAGCTGGAAATTACACCTTCAGATACAGTGTAGGTTGTAGATTAGCTTGTAAACTTTTTGGGGAAGGAAACTTCTCTTTGTTATACTGACACAGTTCCCATCTCAATGGGGTTGGAGTCTTTAGGTATTCCTGTAGTGCAAATATTAAATAATAAATCCTTAACTTTTTATTCTCTTGCCAGTTGAAGTTTTGCATTAGCTATGTTATTTGTAGACCAACTTTGACTGATACACATTTAAGTTTTTGTGCATAAATCCAGTGCAGAATGAATTTGCTAGTTGGTGTTTTTGCTTGCCCATCTTAATAACTGACTAGCTGGTAGCCCGGTTCCAAGACAAGTATGACTGGTGCTTTAAAACATTCCAAAGTTGTCACAAGGCAACAGCCTCTAAGAATATTGTAAGTACAAGAAACCTTTAAAAGATATACAGCTGTATTTTCTGGTAGCAGAGTTCAACTCTTCTTCCCTGTAGACTGGTGGCAGGTGCAGGTGGGAGTGCCTTAATGCTGATGTAATTTTCAGTGACAAAACATGTTAGGAGATTTCAACTCTTGGCATCATAGAGTTAAATATCTCATTCCTAAATCCCACATATAACAAATTACTGGGTGTGTATACAGCATATGGAATGGCTGACTAAGTCCCAGTGTGTGCTGCTTTGCATTCCCTGTAATGTCACTCATTATTCTATTTGACTTTAATTGTGTTCTCAGATTGATGCATTAAAGATTAATGATGCACTTATGCTAAATCAAGAAGTTAGTTACAAAGATATAAAGGAGTAGATGGTGTAGCAATTAAGGCTTTTGTCTTTCACATCTGGGAAATTGTGGCCTGAGATACGTAAGTGAAATGCATTCTAGAAGTCTCTGTTTATTCCCTGATAGAATTTACTAAGCCTACCTGCTCAGAACATTTAGGGTCAGTTGCTCTGTTTGTCTGTCTGTAAAAACATTTGGAAATCTCATTCAATTTATTCCAGTGGGATATGTCAATGATGAATTTAACAATGTTCACAACCAATGCAGACTGATGCACAAATGGCAGGATTATTCAGATAATAGATTTTCAAATACATTTAATACCAGCAGAGTAGTTTCCAGGATATCTATACATGAATATTTTGTTTCAAATGTAGAAAATGAATAAAGTAGTTTTAGCTGCACAATAATTTATTAGGATAGTCAATTGAGTTTCTTAAATGAATTTCAAAACTTAGCACGCTAGATGTATATTCTTGAAGTTTTAACTCAGGCAAAACTAACAGGAAAGACTTTTTTGCCTGAGAAAGTCTACTCAGTTTATTATAGACTTCAAAACCAAGTCTACTCAGTTTATTAATGTTAACACATTTTTTGAAATTCAGAGGACCGCCAATACAGACATATCAACTTTTTTCTGTTATCGCCAATAGGTCAAGACAGTAATAAATTGTGATGTGTGCAGATAATTTAGTACTAATTGATCAGATATTTGCAGAACATATATGGCTTTTCCCCTGAAGAATGCTCTTTGTCTGGAGAATTAGTTTAGATTGACCTAATTCAATAACAAAATGATGGAAGAAATAAATTCATGTACTATAAGGAACATGAAGATTTTTTTGTGGACAACTACGATATGCAGAATTCATTATAATGTTAGTTAATTATTCATGTGAAATAGAGTACTCTAGCAGTAAAAAGGTCACCATACATATCTGAAGGATAAGCATCAGATGCATAGTCCTATTTTACCAATTTTTGACATGTTTAGTACACACTAATTTATGTATTTGAAAAAGTATAGATCTTTTATTGTTGACATGCTTCCCTGTGATCTATCCTTCCTTTATCCTTTTTTATTGTAAAATCAATGTCTTAATTGTTTTCCTGAAAAATATACAAATTCTTCCTATTGAGTGATACTTGGTCCTGTACAAAACACTTGTATGGTACCTTTCTTATGGAGCTTACAGTCTAAGTGGAAAGGCATAGGAATTAACATACAAGGTTGGACCAATGGCCCATCTACTCCAGTATCCATTCCTCAGCACTGGCCAGGACCTGTAGTTCAGAGGGGGATGTAAAATCCCTATAGTGGACGGATACATAATATTACATGGCTATGGAAGAAAGCTTCTTCCAAACTCCAGGCTCTTAAATGTTTGCTTATGTCTCCAAACATGTGGATTGACATGACTTACACTAGTATAACGGCAGATAGTGTTGTTGTTGCTATCTAACCTACGCTTCAGGTAAACAAACCGTCCCGGCCCACCAGCTGATTTCCCTGATGGGCTGCATGCCAAAGGTTGCCAATCCCTGTGATACACTATGATCCGCCTATCCCTTTCTGCAGTACTCCTTCCTAGGCAGTCATTTCCCATTTTGTATGTGTGCAACTGATTGTTCCTTCCTAAATGGAGTACTTGCATTTGTCCATGTTTTGTTTAAAAAAAAATTCCTGACTAGTTCTATTGCCGATCCCTGGTGTATTACAAGCTAAATATGAGACAACAGTGTAACACTGTTGCAAAAAAAGCAAACATCATTCTGAGATGTATTAGCAGGACTATTGTAAATATGACATGAGAAGTAATTCTTCCTCTCTACTCCGCACTGATTAGGCCTCAACTGGAGTATTGTGTCCAGTTCTAGGTGCCACATTTCAGGAAAGATGTGGACAAATTGGAGAAAGTCCAGAGAAGAGCAACAAAAAATGATTAAAAGTCTGGAAAACATGATCTATGAGGGAAGATTGAAAAAACTGGGTTTGTTTAGTCTGTAGAAGAGAAGACTGAGAGGGGATATGATAACAGTTTTCAAGTACATAAAGGGTTGTTACAAGGGAGTGGGAGAAAAAATGTTCTTCTTAACCTCTGAGGATAGGACAAGAAGCAATGGGCTTAAATTGCAGCAAGGGTGGTTTAGGTTGGACATTAGGAAAAATTGCCTAAGGAGGTTGTAGAATCTCCATCATTAGGGATTTTTAAGAGTAGGTTGGACAAACACCTCTCAGGGATACTCAGTCCTGAATTGAGTGCAGGGGAATGGCAGGTCCCTTCCAGTTCTGATTCTATGTGTGTAGGCCCACTGAAGTCAATGAAATGACTTATTCAAATAAAATGACCACAATTTGATCCTAAATATTAAGGCCAGTTTTAAGAAGAGCGAGGCAAGATTTTTCAGACAAATAGTTTATTCACCGAAATATGCAGTTTCAGATCAAGAAAAAGAATTTGTGAATTCAGGTCAAATTTGGTAAAGAGTGTTTGTTTTCAACATTTCAAAACATTTCAACATTTGGTTTTGGAATTTAGCCTGATCTAATTTTTGAAAAAGGGTGCAAACCAGCAGAACATAAAATACTTTGCATCAAACATAATGTTTAGTTTGACCCAAAACATTTTTTGTTTGTTTTTCATTTGGCAGCAAACTGAAAAATTCCCATTTTAGTTCAACCAGAAAATTAGGGTTTTTCCCCCCAATTTCTCCCACGTGCCCCAGAGCTCAGCCACTGAAATGAAAACTCAATTATTTGTACAGCTCTAATCTTAAGGTTATTAGTCAGGCAATTTCCCATTGAAGTCAGGGAAAGTTTTGCCTCAGTAAGGGTGTAGTAGGTCCTAGCCGGGGCTCGACCCTTCCGGGCAGGAGGGGAGCCACACCGACTCACTACTGTGGGAACAAGCAGTCAGTTAGTCCCGACACTCCGGCTTTTTGGTGCAGAGTCGGAGCAACCACAGTTAAAGCTCAGGCCCTTGACTGCAGGGGCCTGAGCGAGCAAGTAGTTCAGGAGCCCAGGCCCTGGATCAGGGCGGGGCAAACACAGTTAGCTCAGACCCTTGCTTGCAGGGGCTGAGCGGGCAAATAGTTCAAAGCCCAGGCCCTGGATCAGGGCGGGCAAACACAGTTAGGCTCAGGCCCTTGTTTGCAGGGGCTGAGCGAGCAAATAGTTCAGAGCCCAGGCCCTGGATCAGGGCGGGGCAAACACAGTTAGCTCAGGCCCTTGTTTGCAGGGGCTGAGCGAGCAAATAGTTCAAAGCCCAGGCCCTGGATCAGGGCGGGGCAAACACAGTTAGGCTCAGGCCCTTGTTTGCAGGGGGCTGAGCGAGCAAATAGTTCAAAGCCCAGGCCCTGAATCAGGGCAGGGCAAACACAGTTAGGCTCAGGCCCTTGTTTGCAGGGGCTGAGCGGATAAACAGTTCAGGTAAGGTACGCCTAGGCTTTCTGTAGCCGAGCGTTGGGTGAGGGGGAAGCCTGCCACCCGTGCGGAGGGTGGCAGGGGGGAACGCAGGCCCACCCACTCCACTGCGTTCCAGCCCGGGGCCCTAACAGCGGTTGCTGCCGCTGCGGGTCAGTGGGGTATCCAGACCGCAACACACTGACATAGGCTCACACTCAGTTGCAGCCGGACCGGGGTCGGCTACCCCCGGGCTACTTCCGTGATCCCCCTCAAAGCCTACCTCGTTCGTTGCGCCGGGATCGGGCCAGTCCATCTGCATGGGCTCCTCTCTGCCCGGGCTCGGCGGCAAGTCCGGCAGCTCTGCCGGGAAGTCCGGCCAATGTCCTCAGGCGGCTCCTCTGGATAGCAGCAGGGGCGAAGGGGTTTGGGTCCAGTCTCACCCTCAGGGTTAGTGGGGTGCGGTTCCCAGGGATTCTCCCAGTGGCGGGCGTGAACGGGCTCCGGCGGCTCCTCCTCGTAGTGGGCCCGGGGTAGCTCAGGCCAGCTAGGGTCCAGGCCTCGGTCTTCGACGGTCTCCTGGCCGGGAGCTCCCGGCCGCACATCTGCTCCCTGTGGTGGCTGGCCGCCGACTGAGCTCTGGCGGCCGGCCTTTATACTTCCTGTCCCGCCCCTTGACTTCCGGGGGGCGGGGACAGGCGGTGGTGGTCCCACCCACTCTGGTGCCTGCACGTGGGCTCCCTCTTCCGGGCAGGAGGGGAGCCACACCGACTCACTACAAAGGGCTTAGAAAGGCTTCACTCTTATGCCCAGTATTATTTAGGAGCAACACATTTCAGACACACTATAATTTGCATTAATAAAGAGATTAGATTAAACAAAGACCCTTTTTAATGGGGGGAAGGAGGGAAAATCTTGGTTTGGTTTAACATTCTGCCCCACAGAGTATAAAAATAAATAGGAAACAAGAAAGTTAGTAGTCGAATTGCCATTTCCTGGGAGATTTGTAAGAAATAATGCAATTACATCATGTATTTGAAGTATTGTATATTGGCAGACTCTCTAAACTGGATGAGGATTATGTACAAGACACTTTAGTGTCATACACCATTTGACTTACAGTGGTAGAAAGAGGGACGTGATCAAGTGCGAGGTTACTGGTTATTAAAGTGGTTGGGAGAAAAAATCTCATTAGGAACCAAGCTATTCCATGTTTTAGTCGGAAGGACTGTGACGGAAGCTAAGAAAGTCAGCGGGGACTGGATTTGGTCTCATGTCTTCTGATGTGAGTGAGTTCTTTTGAAACAGGAGACAAGTATTAATCTTCTCAAGCAAGTTTACAGGACAGAGTTGATACCTGAAAACTAAAGTGAGACCAGATGATTATTTGGGAATGGGGACTGCTCACTGGCAAGGTTAATTGAGTGTTTAAAAAATGACATTAATGTTGTGGCTTGCATAATTAAATTATGAAAACTTGTTAATTGTGTTGTAAATAAAATCCCAGCCTTTGTTTTCAAACTAATTATCTAGCTGTGCCATGAGTCAGAGGAGGAGCATGTGGCAGCTTGCAAATGTTAAGACTCTTTCCCAGACGGACTGAGTTAGGAAGAGCCATTAAAAGAAGCCATCCCATTCTCTGCATAGTTGACAATAAGAGAGATGGCTGGCATGTGCTAAAGAACAGGTAAAGGCTAGCTTGGATGGGTTGGCAATGCAGAAGATAAAAAGGCAATAGAAAGGGATGGATTAGAAAACAGGTGGTCTAGAGGAGTGATAAAGAATTCCCTCCTCAGTCATGTTGTGCTATTTGAATTTGAAAGGAAAGCTGCAACATTATGATGTGTATTGGTATCTGTCATTTGTATGAGTTAATGGGATTATAAAATTTATATCTAGCAAGCGTATCTCATATTTAAGTTGATTTATAGCTCTCTAGAAGACATGAAGCTCAGTGCAGGAAGTTCTTACTCAGGCATGACTCCTATTGCTGATGGATTTTTGTCAGGGTGAAGACTGAGTAAAGACTTGAGGATCAGACCCATAAACAGGAACAATGGAGTGTTCTCCTTTCTGGGCTCTAAAGTTTCCTTCCTGAGTTTGGTGTGTTAAAATCAAATCTGTGGGGAAGACCAGAGCTCATCACTTCTATGGAGGGAAATATTTAAGGGGTATGCAATCAGACTTGTCAGCATATATGAAAAATAGACTGGATTTGATTGGTGATTTGCATCCCTGATATGACCTCCCTCCACTATTCCAATTGCTAAATCCTCCCAGATCCCTGTAATAAGCCCCACATGACTCAAGACTTTCAAAACCTATCACTCCCTATAGACAAGGCATGTTCACATATTCCTCTCTGCTCATAGCTGCCAAATGTTCCTGCACCCTTTCCCAAAATGACCTCCAGTTGCCTCTCACTGCAGTTGCTTGCCTACTCCCACCCCTCACATACTGTGGAAAAACATGTCCCAGCTTTGTTACTTTATCCACATGTTGTCAAAAAGATGTTTGATGTTGTAACTTTGAGACTCTGTTCATCATATGTAAATATTTCTAATGGACTAATCAGGACTATACAGAACAAATATCTACCTGAATATGTCTAGTAACAGCTTTAAGTATAATTTTTGTCTATATGTAAAGAATAAAACATATACTTTCAACCTAGATGATGTTTTGAAAAAAAAAAAAAGAGTGAGGAAAACAAAAGTACAAACAACAAATACTCTGCTTTCTCTGTTATGGGGATTTTGACTCTTTCTGTCATAGAATACCTTCACCGCCCTGGAAATGCATCAGGTAGACTTCTTACACTTAAAGATGCAGTGCATTAAAAAAAATCATTACAATATACTGAAAACTATTTGTTGAATTTATAGCAGGAGTTCCCAACCCTTATAAATCTTGAATATTAATTTACATAATTATTTAAAATAAAAACAAATGCACAAAACAGTATTCGTTTACATATTAGTAAAGTTTATAGATAAATAGAAATTGTTTGATGTCAAGTGTTCACTGGCATTAAAAGTCTAAAGTTGGTCAGCCATGGTGACCCCTGATTTAGAGTTTTCAGTTAGAATACGCTTTCCATTGCAAGGCTGTTCAAATAGACAAGTAATGAGCAACAGCAAGTTAGAAATCTATGTCGCTCATTTTAACTTTGTCACTCAGGAAAGACTTAGTGTTATTATGCTGAATTAAATTTTCTACTTAATGGACCTGATACTCAGCTTGTGTCAACTGGCATAGCTCCATTGAGTACACTAATTTACACCGGTAGAGGACAAGCATCAGTCTGGAAATCCAGATGTTAGGCATTAGGATACTATGGTGGCCTGACTCACCTTCAGAGAAAGGTGTGCCTGACCAGGTCCTTCACCTACCAGAAGATATTCAAAATACTCCATAAGGGACCAAGACTGCTCCTGCTGAAGTCAATGGCAAAACTCCTACTTACCTGAATGGCAGTGGAATCAGACCAATATTTACTGGGATCCATTTAGCATGAGTTCATCAGATACACTCACACCCCGCTCTTCACAGCTCTAGACTAGAGCAATCCACACTTTTATATATACAATGAATTGATAAAACATAGCTTCCTTAAGAAGAGTTAATCTGCATACAAAAGTAATGCTCATCATAGGCACAGAAGGCAGAACATACTGCGCAGTAAAACCCTGAATGGCATCCACAATGTAGCTAAACTTACACAGTACATATTTATGCAAATCTTGAAACAGTTTGAGTGCAAAGAACTGTTAGTTTTCACTATTTCCACTTGGAAACCATACAGTGATTTTTGTACAATGAGGATCTATGGCATTTAATGGCTCTCATTTGCATTTTTACTAATGTAAAGGGATGTATAAAGATGGGGCGACTTATGATTTCTTTTTATGATGGTTCATAATTTGTTTGAGTTGTTGCATATTGTCTGTTTATTTTTATGAAATCGGAATGGGCTGTATAACTTACCAGCAGTATGACAAAACACAACCACAAATAAATGGCTGAGGGGATCTTATCACCATCTTTTAAAAATAAAGGAGCTCCTACACTATCCAAAATCCTGGTATACCATAACGGAGAAGGATATATGCAGAATGATTATACCCATGTAATTAGTAAGGTACATAAAACAATATAAACTACCGTAATTCCCTTTTATATTTCCCCTGTGAATGTTGTGCCTATACATGTGCATTCAAAGTCTACTTATTTTTTAGCTCATAATGAAATCTACTAAATCTGTTCAGCCATTCTTCAGTTATGCATGTATTCGCATCAGAAATTAGGGGAAATGGTGTGGTGTTTATTTACATACACACAAGTCAAAAACAGAACAACAGATTTTGTTCAAATACAAAAAATAAAAAAGCTTTCACGGCTGAGCTGAGACCAAGCATGAAAAATGTCAATCTGACAGGAATATATTTGACAGCATTATGAGCAACTGAAAAAGAGGATTATATCTGAAGCTGTGTCAACCTTAATTAGCCATTATTTATGCAATAATGTGATTGTGTATAATAATTTATGTAAGTTTCTTACATTATTGAAATTCTGTATAAAGATCTAAAGCAATGCATCAAAGAGTCAATAGTCAAGAAGCTTAAGGTGTCAGTGCATTTTTGAAACATTATTTGAATGAGATCTGCAAGTGTTAATAAGTAATAGTCTTTTTAAATAACTCTGTGTGTGTGTGTGTGTGTGTGTGTGTGTGTGTGTGTGTGTGTGTGTGTGTAAAATAAGAATAAACATAAACAGCATGGTGCAACTAGATTCGTCTAGATGTTGAAAATATGGCATGCAAACATGTACTAAACTAATAGGGTGGAGGATTTGTATCATACAGTATACAAACTGCATTGCTCTGCTATTAAGTGTTGCCAAAAAACTACAGTTATACATTTTTCATCTAAATTGTCATACCTATTGCTGCTGTGGGGCTTGACAGAGGAATACATTAATTTCTTTGCTGATTCGAGTTCTATTGTTGATTCAAGATCTATTTTACTTTCTTGAACTGTTTCATTGAGTCAGTAAGATTATAAAATAAACATAAATAACTGAGGTGAGATGATGTACTATGTTTAGAAAACAGAAAGGTAAGTACAAAATATCAATGAGACCACAAATGCTGTGGCTGCTTCTCTTTATACCAAAGAGTTCAGGCTTTGATCTCTGCCTCCTACCTTATTGCAATGACAGTTACATCTTTTTTTTTTTTTCCGACAGTCTGGGAGTTGAAAGGGATGGTTATCCTCTACATTTAGCTGAAATGTATCATCTCATCAAGTCCACAGTGCTTGCTTTCATCATTTTGACTCCAAGTATAACTGGAGTCTTCTGTCGTTACAGTAAAGCAGTCAAAATAATAAGTCTTTCTGAAATAGTGAAGTCCCCTTCACTGCTCTCCTAGGAACTGTTAGTCGTTTAATGTAGTTTATTGAGAAGGTTTGTTTCTTTTGATCTTACTATATTTATTCAGTCAAAAACCACTTCCCTCTAGTTACATTGCAGCCACCGTGCTGCATGTTCTGGTGGTGGAAAATGGACAAAGTGTCTCTTGCAATGGCTGAAGATGAAGCATCCACTCAAACCCCTTCTTTTCTTTCCTCTCTCTTGCTCATGATGATCTAATAAATTTTCATTTAGCTGCTCTTTCTCCCCTCTACCCAAATCCACAAAGAATCAAAGATGGCCCCCACGCATTTCTGGGATGAATCTGCTTTCTGCAATACATTCGTGCTCTACCTCATGAAATATCATGCTCTTCTCCCCTCTTCAAAAAATTAGTCTCTGGTTAGGTATACACACATATATATAATCTTAGGCCAGGGACAGTGGAAATATTTTGCTTAAGGAGGAGTAGGTGTGTCTGGTTTCAGACTCTGGATTAGTTTGTTTTCTGGAAGTTTGTTGCACAGCCAAATCTCTTTGATCAAGAATGCTTCATCTCTTGCTATCATGTGCTTCCTCTGGGGTTCGAAGCTGCATGGTCCCAGAGAAGTTCAGCTATCTAGGTGAGTCATAGGTGGTGATGTGGTCACTCCTGGAGGTCCCTGGGTGATGACCTACTGATGGCTTTGAAACTCAGGATCAAGGCTTTGATCTGATAATGGAGTTTCCTAATTCTTACTATGAATTGCATATCTAATGCCTAGGAAAAGAGAATACTCTTCATGCACACATATATTTATTTACATATATTTCAAATATAGCTTTTTGGCCACCTGTAATCTTATATTAAAAAATTTCCTTTTTGTACTGTTATCCTTCTGCCTCTCTGTACATTTAACCTTTCAGAAAGATAAAAGACTGAAGAAAGTAACAAGTGCTAGTGGGAAACTCTTCTTGTTTGACCTTGCACACTCCCAATACTCTGAGGTCTGAGATGCAGTAAAGATTTTTTCCATTCTGTCTCTTTGATAGAGATGCTGAGTAAATCACCTGGCAGCATAGTACGCTTTTCATTGGCTTTGCCCTGTGGATTTCAGTCATGACTCTTTCAAACTTGATTTTGCATTCCCAGTTTTCATGGAAATGAATTTTCTATGAGACATATAAAATATGAAAAGAGGTGTGTGCATGTGAAATGATAATATATGTAAAATCTGTTCCTCCCCTCATTTCTATATGCTTAGTAAATTAAGATAATTTCACTGTTATCCTCAAGTCAGTAAATTGTGGATTTTTTTGCAGAAAGGATTGAATGCTTTTAACATCTTCATTAAAATACGTCAGGTAAAGAGGTCATTATAAATATACTGTTTCCGAAACTCATGGGCAAATCACTTTCACGTTCTTTAAATTTAATCTTCAGATTCTCTAGATTACAAATTGAGATTTGCAAAACACATCTTGCTTTAGTTTTAAGGGAAAATGTGTCTAAATCCTCTTGAGTCAGTGCTCATTGTTGATATAGAATTTTATTTTCTGGAGAAGAGAAATAAACTAATGGGGGGCAGGGGCTTTTGTTATGGGTTTTGAAGTAGAAGTATGTGGTGGTGCTTTTGTTTACGTATGCTGTATTCAGTGTGAGCCCTGATAGTGGTTGGGCAGATGTGGTTGTATTGCATTTTCATACTCCATCAAATCCCCGGGGCTACTGAAGGGATGCAAATGGTCTGGAACAGGGGCCGGGATTGGCCTGTTGTCTAGGGATTAAATTTGCTATCAATATGTTATGATACAGGGGGTGACTTTCAAAGGCACAAATCAACAGAATTTGGGCACCTAACTTCCTTTTGTGTCTTTAAAATCTCCCCTAAAATGTAATCTAAAAAGAACATGGAAGATGCTAGTCACTGATGCTTTGAACATAGTGATATAAATGTAGAAAACCCTTCCATTTAGTGCATGATTCTTAAGAGAAAGATGCACTGAGATTTAGAAGCAGTATTTATGAAACCTTTGAAACATCATCTATATCCTCTCAACAGTCTTTTGTGCCTTGAATTTATATTTATGCTGATAATAGATCACAGCTACAGGAATCTGTTTGCCTGAAATTCACTCTGTGCTACAACAGAGAGACAGAGCAAAAAATCACCTATGACTCATTTTGTTCACTTATTTACAAACATCTGAGTGAGTTTTTAATCACAAGACTATTGTGAATACTAGGGCAAAGAAATATGTGCAAGATTAGTCACACTCGACCATGGCCATTTTGAAAACATTTTGGGGGTTGCGAATTGGTAGAAGGAAGAAGTCAAGTTGCTGAAAATGGAGAGAGAAAATTTTTTTTTTGCGGGGTAGGGGGGAGGAGAAGGAGTCAAAAAGGAATTTCTCTCATGGCCTGAAACATGAGGCTTCATTTCCCCGCCGCCCCTCCCCTCCCAAGCCGCCTTCTCCTTCCACTTGTTAGCTCCACTTGCCTAGGTACAAATGTCAGTGACCATGATTTTATGAAGCCAGGATGTTCGACTTAATGACTCCTTAGGGGAATTAATTCTACCGGTTGCCTACATGCTGTATAATGAAGTTAGTTCTACCCATAGTGTGTTTCAAATTATGCTAGGGTCCCCTTATTCTCATAGTGGGGAAATGGCTGAGATCTGAGAGAAATTACTGAAAATATTTTAATAACAAACAATAGTCTCTAGTTTATTTCAATGCTGAAATGTTGCATTTTGTAGCAATACTGTAATATGTAGTTTGTTTCAGTGCTAAAAACTGAGGCTTCATTGCAGATCTTTAAACTTGTCATTTTCAACTATACCAGCATCCATTTCAGCTCTGATTTTGACAGGTTGTCAGAACAGAAGGGGTCATATTTCTGAAGTGAAAGGTCTTAGAGCCTCAGTCTTCTAAATCAAATCTTTAGTTTGAAGGCTGAAGTGAATGAACTATAGCATCCACTTTCCCCAATATATTACTCCTAATAACTAAACCTATTTCCAAGCAGAGTGAGCCTATTGACAGGTACTGGGAGGAGGAGTCTGCTGTCTACTACACAAATAAGTGCCAGTAAGTGTAATTTTACTTGTGGAAAAGAATTCTAGTATTGTAAGGGTGGGGGTGGTGAGAGGGAACGTGTGTCATTAATTCACTCTGTATCTCGCAAGTCAGATATATTTAGTTTTCAAATGAAAAAAAATGGCTTTACTAATTGACAATGCAGCAAACAACAATCTGGGAAGGTTAAGTTGTGTTCTTTCTGGCTTTTGCAGCAGTGCCAGAAATAAGGACTTTGCAGGTTAGGTTTTGTCCTGTGTTACAGTTGTGCAACACCATTGTCTTCAGCTTGGCTACACAGATATAGCCAATAGCATAATTTGGCCCTGCAGTTAGAATCACCTTTCCTAGTTGGGTTGGCTCAGCTGTGCTACGCTGAGTAAAGATAGAAAACTCTTATTTTTACTGAGAATGTAGGGCAGCAATAGAGCACTTCCTCACCTGTTAGAGCTGCAGAGAGCTACAAAATAATCATATCATTACCTCCTGGATTTTGTGTTACAATATTGCAGTGATAATATAATACCTTTACCTTTCTAGGTGAAAGGAAGAGAGTTTCCCTTCTTTCTTCCATTGCTGATTGTTGGAAGGGAAAGAAAGGAGAATCTTAATATTCTCTCTCTCTCTCTCCTGCCCCCACCTTTCCCCCCTCCTAGGTGCAGGTTCCAAACATCTTGGGAAGGAGAATTTGGCAAATGAATCCTGGCACTAGAACTAGTCGGGAATCTTTTTTTTAAACAAAACATGGACAAATGCAAAGTGCTGCACATAGGAAGGAACAGTCAGTTGCACACATACAAAATGGGAAATGACTGCCTAGGAAGGAGACTGCGGAAAGGGATCTGGAAGTCATTGTGGAACACAAGTTAAATATGAATCAACAGTGTAATGCTGTTGCAAAAAAGCGAAAATCATTCTGGGATGTATTAGCAGGAGTTTTGTAAGCAAGACACGAGAAGTAATTCTTCCTCTCTACTCTGCGCTGATTCGGCCTTAACTTGGAGCACATCGCTCACCCGTGCCGCTTCCCGCTGGCCCCATTGGCCCGGGACGGCGAACCACGGCCAGTAGGGGCTGCGATCGGCCGAACCTGCCGCGTCAGCAGGTAAATAAACTGGCCAGGCCCGCCAGGGTGCTTACCCTGGCGAGCCGCGTGCCGAACGTTGCCGACCCCTGTTCTATGTTTTTGTCAGAAAATGCTGATTCATCAAACCAAAATCTTTATCCCGTCAAAGAGGCAGTTTTGACAAAACTTCAGTCGTGATGGTTTCTCATGTCCAGGATGAATTTCCTGCTCAGACCACAAGAGAAAGAGACCCAAGAATAGTAAATAGCCTGGAGATTATAGCATTCACCTGGGCTGCAGGAGACTAGGGACTTGATCTGGTTCTGCCTGCTTCAGAGCAGGAACCTGCACCCAGGCCTCCTACATCCCAGGTAAGTGCTTCAAGCACCAAGCTAATGGCTATTCTGGGGCTTGCTTACTTTCTAATGTTGGTGTTGTTTCACTTTGTATAAATAATTAAATATTCATAGGACCAGAATGAGAGAGACCAACTTCATAGCCCAGTGATCAGGACATTCACCTGAGATATGGGAGACCTGGATTGTAACTCAGGCAGAGCAGGGCCTTAAACCACCTTTTCCATGTCACCTGTACCGCATCGGAGGTTAATGTGCTGACCACCATGCTATTGGCAGGTCTGAAGGGTAGTTTTTTTTTTCAGTCTTCCCCACCCACCACTGTGTGTGTGTGTGTGTGTGTGACAGAGAGAGAGAGAGAGAGAGAGAATTACAATGTTGCTAACTATTCCAAACACAGAGTAAGGTGATTCTGGCCCCTGCTACATGAGCTCTCACTGGTTGCCTGGGAAGCTTTCAGCTTCTTATGTTTCAAATTAAATAACTGTGTGCTCCCTGACCCATCCCAACTCTGCCCATCCCAGGAATTGATTATACGCTGTCCCAACCCTCACCTCAAGTCTGCCACCCCAGCCCTACATCTCTTAGTGCACCTCCACTTCTCCCTCACCTCCTGGGTTCTTCACCACCCCTCTCTGCTGCTTCTAAGTTGTGGGGATGGAAAGGAACAGTGAGAAGCCAATTCATTTTTCAGTGGGGAGGAGGGAGCAGGACCATCCTGAGTCATTGGGCTCTTTCTGCTCCCTCTTCCACTTCTGTAAGCATGTTGTCAGCTGCTCCCTCTCCTCACTCCCCACTCCCCCCCAAAAAAAATTCCTCTGGGTCCTGACTGGTGGTGGGAGAGCTCTACCTGCCTGCTGCAGCAGCCCTGATAGGCTGCTCTTCTGCAGAAGGTGGGCAAGTGGGGATGGCAGCTAATCAGAGGGAGTTTTTCCCAGACAGGACTGAAAATTTGGGTAGGAGCTGGAGCTTTGTGAATCATCACCAGATTGGCTCTGGCGTTAGCCCCAGCCAAAATTGTGTTACTTTCGATGAAATCGTGAGAACTGGCAAACCTCCACACTTCTTGGAGAATTGTAGCTGGGGAACCAGTTAAATGGCTTGTCAGATGGGGCTGGAAATGTTCTTTAATTAGTCCTAGACAAGGAGGGAAAAAATGAGTGGAAATTTAGGTGTGTCACAAGGGAACCCAGTGAGCCCATGAAAAAAAGAAATTCATCCTGCAGGTAGTGTGTGTGTGTGTGTGTGTGTGTGTGTGTGAGAGAGAGAGACTGAACAGTCCTATTTACTGAGCAACATAAAGAATATTCATAATATTGAGAAAATACTGCATCTAATTGGCCAGTCCTTAGTATGTGCAATGATGCAATAAGCTAAAGTGCCATATTAGGACTGTGAGGACCAGTAGAAACTGTTGTACAAGGATGAGCTAATTTGTGCAATATCATTTTACATTTGGATGTGAGAATCCTTAACCTAGTATGTCACACAGCTGTGACTGAAGCTTTGATAGAACTATTTTTGAGGGTGTGGTTTCTAAACCAAAAATAAATCTCCATGACACTAGTCACTAAGAACTACCACAGTACAAGTGAAAATAAAAGGATCTCCCAAGACTGAGAGTGAGAGAAGGATCTGAGCTGATTCTCTTTCTCCGGTGTAAGGAGAAATGGACTCTGGCACACGTGTGAGGATGAGGGCAATACTTCCTTCCTTCCACAAGTGACCTGGTTACCCCTTCTGTGGAGCACAATGTAATTTCTCTAAGAATACCTTTTACTTACAAAACAGAGATGCTATTGCATAGTAACAGTTTTATTTTTGGTGCATGGGGTGGGTGGGGACGCTGTGTCCATTGAGATAGTCAGTGTTTCCCTTTCTCCTCTGTGGACAGGAAAGTGTAGCCTGAATAGATTAATAGCACTTGTTTGTTTTCTCCCCCACCCCCCACCCCCATGCTTAGCATTCTTTGGTGGGGTGGAATGTTATATTTTTTTTTACTGAAAGATGCGCTCTCTGGTAAGGCTTACTAGTCTTTACTATGCTGGAGGAAATATCGATATACACAAACAAAGAAAGTATTAATTCTAAAAGCTGGATAAAGAGTTAATATGAAAATCCCCACATTTTGGTTTTCAATATATGAACAGAATTTGGGTTCTAGCTCAATATATTTTATCTCATGAGTTGCTGAATAGCTTAGAGTCCAATTATCAATCTTAACTAAGCAGAACAACTGCTTTCGTGACTTTCCACATGACAATTTATGTTAATTTATCGCTATACATGCTGTAAGACTAAAAGTTTACACAGGAGGCATTGTAACTCATAATGATGCATTCAGCATAGGGGTGTATGTATTTCTGTCCCAAGGAAAGCTAGTGGCAGACTGATGTTTCACAATCCAGGCTCATCCTCATTGGGGAGGGTCGTGAGTTTATTTAAACAAACAAACAAACAAACAAACAAACAAACCCAAAAGGTTTAAGGTCTAGGTTGTGCCTTTATCTAACTCACCCAAACAAGGAAGCAAGGACCCTCTTGCCTTTGCTCGGCCTATCCATATCTTTGGTTCTGGGTCTGGTGCGTGTGGCACACAACCCTTGCATCTGCCCGAGAGCAAATGTGTGAGGGAGGGTGGATCGAGTTTTAGCTCTGTCCCCCTACTCACTGGCCAGAGTAGCTTGCTAGGTGCAAGGGGGAAGTTAGCTATCCGTTTTCAAGGGATGAAGTAACGTACTTCCTCTAGAGAATAAGAGGGGACCAGGGGAGGAATTGACCCACAGACTTTCCTCTGAGGCACAATACTTCTTGCAATGACTGCTGAGGTGGTGCTGCTTGTTCAGGGCTTTGCCCATAGATATAATCTAGTCCTGCATTTGGAAACCAATTGCATTTAAGCAAACACAATCACCATTATCTTTAACTTATTTAAATGTGGAGTCATTTCAAGAAACCATGTTGCCTTTTTATATCCAAGAGGCTAAAGCATCAGTCATCATTACTTATTTTATTCAGTTTTTCCAGGAGAATAACTAAGCATTACACAGTCCTGAACCTAAAGCTAATATATAAGTAGGACAGAAAAACAAGTTATATAGAGAAGGGCAACTGCTTTGCAAAGACATTGTCTATTTTCAGTTGCAGTTGATTGTATTGCTTATTTCCTCATAGCATTTAATATTCAATTGAATTATAGTTCACGTTTCAATGAATAAAGTCAAGAAACCTTTATGGTTTATTTTTTATCTAGACATACAGTCAATGGCCCCTTTCCACTAAGTCAACTCGGTAGTATTTCCTATAAATATATTCCACCCACCACTGCTATCTGAGCTACCTGCAGTGCTCATGCTGTGCGGTGATCTCTATGTTCGGCTGGGCAGGGAAATGCTCTTAAATTTTCCCCAACTCATTACGTTTCTCTTTCAACCAAGAAGCCAAACAAGCTGCTTATGCTGCCTGATGCCAATATACCTAATTTAAATGAGCTGAGGCTTAACAGTGTTAACAGTGTAGGCTGGCTTCATGAAAATACAAAGTCCAGCCTTTGCTAGAAATTCCCTCACCACTAGCTATCTGCTCCACTGAGTTCCCTCACTATCTCACCTGGGGAAACCGCGTACATTTTGTATCTCACATGTAGCAGACATTTTATTTAAAAGAAAAAAAATACTCTTTTACCTGGGACACTATTTAGTATTCTAGTAAAACATATTTCTCTCTAAAATACAAATTCAAATCCATAATAGAAGTGATTGCAGCATAAAAATCAGATACAAGAGTAAAGTTGTAAAGTTAAAATGAAGCTGGCAAGTAATTTTTTAAAATATTTTATTTCTTTTCATTCTCTATTATTTTTTTTTACACAGCCTTAGGAGCACGAAATATATATTTTAAAGAAGTAACACTTACATAAAGAGTATGAATGTAAATTTATACAGTGAATATGAATTAATTTAGGCTATATGCAGATATCCTTGCTCACCTTGAGTAGTACCTTACTCCATGTGTAGCCGTATTGATTTCAACAGAACTACTTTCTGAGTAAAGTACAACTCAAGGTGAGTAAAAGTATCAGAATCTGCTCCTTAAAGAGTACTCACAAATTAGGATGACAGAATCTGGTACGTTATTCCTATTGAGTAATATCATTCTTCATGAATAATTCCATTGACATCAGTGGTAAAATACTATTCAGTGTGAATAACAGTGATAGAATCTGTGCCCAAGGTAAGAAGCAATAGAGGAAATAGGCTAAGCATGACAAAGCCAAAATTGTAGGAAAATGTACCAGGTAAATTAAGACCATAATAACAGCCATACTGGGTCAGACCAATAATCCATTTAGCCCAATATCATGTCTTCCAACAGTGTCCAGTGCCAGATGCTTCAGAAGGAATGAGCAGAACAGGGCAATTATCAAGTGGTCCAGTCCCTGCTTTTGACAATTAGAGGTTTGGAGACACCAAGAGCATGGGGTTGTGTCTCTGACCATCTTGGCTAATAGTCATTCCTGGTCCTACTGCAGGAATCAGCAATGTTTGGCACATGGCCCGCCAGGGTGAGCCCCCTGGCGGGCCGGGCTGGTTTGTTTACCTGCTGCGTCTGCAGGTTCGTCCGATCGTGGCTCCCACTGGCTGCGGTTTTCCACTCCAGGCCAATGGGGGCTGCAGGAAGTGGCGTGGGCTGAGGGATGTGCTGGCTGCGGCTTCCCGCAGTCCCTATTGGCCTGGAGCGGCAAACCGCAGCCAGTGGGAGCCATGATCGGCCGAACCTGCAGACATGACGGGTAAACAAACTGGCCCAGCCCACCACAGGGCTTACCCTGGCAGGCTGCATGCCAAACATTGCCGATCCCTGTCCTATTGTTTTAAACTTGACGCCTATTAATTTCATTGGGTGAGCCCTGATTCTTGTGTTATGTGAAGGGACAAATAACACTTATTTGCTTTCTCCACCCATTCACAATTTTATAGACCTCTAGCAAATACCTCTTTAGTCAATCTCTTTTCTAAGATGAACAGTCCCAGTCTTTTTAATCTCTCCTCCTACAGAAGCCGTTCCATACTCCTAAACATTTTTGCTGTCCTTCTCTGTCCTTTTTCCAGTTCTAATATATCTTTTTTTTTTTTTTTTTTTAAATCAGAGCAACCAGAACTGTATGAAGTATTCATGGATTTATTTAGTGGCATTCTGATATTTTCTGTTTTATAATCTACCCCTTTCCTAATGGTCCTAACATTGTTTGTTTTTTTTGGCTGCTGCTGCACACTGAGCAGATGTTTTCAGAGAACTGTCCATGATGACTCCAAGATTTCTTTCTTGAGTGAAAACAGCTAATTTAGACCCATCATTTTGTATGTATAGTTGGGATTATGTTTTGCAAGGTGCATTACTTTGCATTTAAAAACATTGAATTTCATCTGTCATATTGTCGCCCACTCGCCCAGTTGAAAGAATTATCAATCATATTAGTTAATAAACATTCAGGGGGAGGGAGAAGCAGAACACAAAGAGCACACTGGAACGTGGCAATGAGTCTTGTGCAATATTCACGTGCCATAGTGAGAATCAATTTCTTAACAGATAGCTAAAGTACTCAACCTGACTTTCTAATAGCACTATTGGTTTCTCAGTTCAAGCAAATGATCAGGTTTGTGAACAGTACTCCTGTCATGGGAATGCTGGAAAATGTGCTCTGGGATAGATCAGTAGTTCAACCATCAAAAATCCTTGAAGACGAGGCTTAGCAAAGATATAGCTAAATCAGTGGGGAATATAACTTCAAATTGCCCTACTGTTTCAAAATAAATTATTTCCCCAAAAGTACTGAGTATAAACACCAGCTATGAAACTTTTTTCCTTCCAAGTCACATTTCAGCAAACACATTTGAAAAGGTTGAGGAAAAGGATGAGGATACGTGCAATGGAAGATCTTAAACAACAAATCCTTTATATTCAGAACCTATAGAGAATTAATGTGCAAGATTAAATGGAACACCAATCTTGCCTATTAAATGTTGATTCAAAGTCTCTGTTCCATTTATCAATGATGGAATCAGTGTCAGCATGATATCAGGCATACAAGATGTACTTGCAAAGCCCAGAGATTATGGGGAACATTCTTTTAATATACTACAAGTCTCCTGGGTGAGGTATCTCGGAGGCCAGATTTTTAGCTACATAGCCCTTAAATGGAAACACAGATGAAAGTTCACTTGAGGAAGTTCATTCCAGGACTTAAAATGTTTAGGCTGCAGCTCAAATAAAAAGTGGAGTTTTTCTATCTCTGACAAAAGCAACAGAGGGTCCTGTGGCACCTTTGAGACTAACAGAAGTATTGGGAGCATAAGCTTTCGTGGGTAAGAACCTCACTTCTTCAGATGCAAGTAATGGAAATCTCTAGAGGCAGGTATATATCAGTGTGGAGATAACGAGGTTAGTTCAATCAGGGAGGGTGAGGTGCTCTGCTAGCAGTTGAGGTGTGAACACCAAGGGAGGAGAAACTGTTTCTGTAGTTGGATAGCCATTCACAGTCTTTGTTTAATCCTGATCTGATGGTGTCAAATTTGCA
>NC_048298.1:180189743-180270918 GCF_013100865.1 Trachemys scripta elegans | reverse complement strand
GTTCACACCTCAACTGCTAGCAGAGCACCTCACCCTCCCTGATTGAACTAACCTCGTTATCTCCACACTGATATATACCTGCCTCTAGAGATTTCCATTACTTGCATCTGAAGAAGTGAGGTTCTTACCCACGAAAGCTTATGCTCCCAATACTTCTGTTAGTCTCAAAGGTGCCACAGGACCCTCTGTTGCTTTTTACAGATTCAGACTAACACGGCTACCCCTCTGATACTATCTCTGACAAGAATCCAGCAGAGGACTTTCAAATAGTCTGTCTCAATATTTATACTGTGATACTGAGTACTACAAGTGTATAGATTTGTTTCTTGGACTGCAGGTCAGAAATAGATACACAATTTGCAAGTCTTGTTAATTAACATTTACTTTATTGTTGTCATATGGGGGACTGGCTGTGTCAGGAAATTAGTAATATTATACAGAAACTACCCACATCTAGGCCTACTTTTCATATCTAACCAGGTTAGCACGGTGAGAAACCCCAAAATCTAAAAGTGCGTGTGCTCAGCTAACCAAAACTGACAAATCTGGTTTTGACTTTCACTTGAATATTTGTTAATGTGAACTTGAAAATTCAAACAACTCTGTCAAGAACCCTGTCAAACTCAGTATGGAGTGTCTTTTTCACAGAAACCTCCATCACATTGGGACTCCAACCAGCAGCTTAATTGAAAAGGCCAAAGATTGTATAGGGTCTGGACAATTAATTACTCTTTCCATACAGTGCAGTGCATGGGAATCTCTGACATCAGTAGCAGTTGGAGTGAGCCCTAGAGGTGCAATGCCTTAACGTCTAGGTTGAGGGGCACATTGATAGTGCACCATGGGAAATTGTACATTGCTGCTGTTTCATTTTTACCTGTTCTGTGGTTATAGACCTACATAGATGAGGGTGACAGGGAGGGGGTTGTTATGTGTAGGGAAAACTTGGAGGAAACTGTACTGTAACTTACAAGGTCTGAACTTGTGGTAAGGTGCTTCTTTATCTGTCTAGTTTTGTCTTTTAGATGGGCGTTCAGGGGACTGCCTTATATTCTTTTTTTCTACAGTGCCTAGCACAAAGTTCCTGACCCTGGTGCAGGCCTTTATGCATTACTGAACACTAATAATAACGCAGTAGAGGACTTCATCCACATTTGGCAAACCATCATTTTTGACAAAAATATTCATTTAAAATAATGTATTTATTATTTATTCAAATTAATAATGAAATAATATATTTTGATATGTTGTCACAACATAGCTGATGAATCAGATCTTTAAGCATAGATATGGGAGTGATTTGTAAGAGTTATTTAAACACTTCTCTAGAAAATATCCCTTTTTTTTTAAAGGTGGTATTAATCTAGCCCAACTTTGTTTAATTAACTGAAGGGTCTCATTATAACTGATTAAGAGCTTTATTTTTGTTAAGTGTATTAATTCCTCTGGAAATTTAAACAACTTTCTTCTTTGGCTTTTCCTGTGTGACTTGTCAAGTTCAGTCACATTTTCACTGATGATGCTTCATTTCCATTTTGTCTTGTGTCTTGTTACATCAGTGTAACACAACATGATTGATTTAAGCCAACCTGACATATCACAAAGTTAAACTGCTGTCTTCTGAAACCCATATTAAAAAATCAGGCTTTTTGGGAATACAACCACATGGGGAAATAATTTTTCAAAGTACAAAAATGCATCTTAGCTATATCAAACTTAAATGTATGTATATGATATATATATATAAAATATTTTACATAATCAATTAAATAATGAATTGACAGAAAATCATTAAAAGTTGGATATAAAATTTAGGGTGCTCTCCTTTTATTAGGAATGGGGTAAACAGATGTGATTTCAATTTTGGTTAAAACCCCCACATTTTTGGAGTTTGAAAAAGCTCTGTTAGGGATTAATATTATTCTTACTAAATACATGAAAAGGCATCCATTTCATGAGCTTTGGATCAGAGCCTTAATATTGTAGTTGAAATGTATTATATAAGCATGACACAAGGACATCTGGATGCCAACTCATAGTGAGCACAAGGGGTGCATAAGGGTTACAGGAATCTTGTGTTTACATTCTACTTCACAAACAGGGATCACGTGAGGTCTCTAATAAAAGCTTAAGTCATATTGATCATCAATATCATTACAAAACACATGACCAGATGTTGTGTAAGTTGTTGAACATATACACTACAAATTATGTTCTAAAGTTCTGTGTCTAGGGACTGGTCACCAGTAAAGGTGAATACATTTCTTGTCTAACAGAAATGTTTGTCTGTTTACATGTAAATTTAGATATTTCATGATTCACAGTGGGCTTCTACTCACCAGTCTGAACTGAATAGCAGTGAAAGATTGTGATTTCTTGAAAGAAGCAAGTTACAGATGTAAAGACGTAAACAGCAGTGGGAGGGGACCCCTCATTTGAGGTGCATGTCAAAGTTCTGTGCTGGTAAATTTAGGGGTGCAAAGAGACAACCTGTTATCCTTCACCTAGAAAATATATGGAAAGCAAGTTTGTTTCATGAAGAAGGGATCTCAACCAGTCTTGGTGGAAAACACTGGAGAGAACTTTGGGTGAGAAGCTTCTTTAGGCAGGAGAGTAACTTGTTAGGTAAGTTTAGTCTATAGAAAGAGTGTGATTATTTTATATGTAACTAGTATTTGCACTCCAAATATTTCAATATATATATTGCAATACTTGTACTCACTATCATTTACCTTATTTTTGTTTTCACTATAAATACATCTAAATACTGTGTATTGAGCAGAGATGTATTCTAGGGTATAACTAATAACCTGGTGTGTACTGTTCCTTTGGGAACACCGGTGTTCAGTGGACAAGGAGCTGGACACTATAGGGAACACTCCAAGTCTGGGGGAGTGGTATATGCCTAGCACTTACTTGTTCAGAGAGTGTTTTGTGTTGCCAGAGGCTGGTGGTTTCAGGGAGATGGTGCACAGTAGGCACAGACAAGTGTGCTTTATGCTAAGGGCAGAAGGTGGTGAGGTGCCTCATACCCTGGGTATCTCTGGGCAGCATCACAATAATTTTAAATGTTAGGTACTTATATGGCCCCCATCACTGTAGTAACCTGAATAATTCCAAGTTGTAATTGTATTTATCTTTTCAGCATCCCTGTATTTTCAGGTATTAGCCCCTTTGTACAGATGGGGGACTTGGGCACAGATAGATGAAGGCCCAGATTCACAGAAGAACTTAGGCATTGCAATGCTCAGTGCTGTAGGAGGTCTCCCTTGTAAGCTTTTGCCCAGTAGCTAGGGAACTTGCCCAGGAAGTAGAAGACACAGGTTCAGTTCACCTCTTTGGCCTGATGAGAGAGGATTTGAACATGGGTTTTCCACCTCTTAGATAAATGCCCCCCTTGTGGAGAGTTAGGCATGCTCTGGGTACCCCTACTAGATTGGGCCCAGGATGATGGGGGAACAACTATCTCTTTATCTCTTGCTGGTTTGCAGATCATGCAGGGGTTTAGCTGTGAAATAGGTGTCTGGGTGCCTGCCTAAGGCAACTGTGTACATGGCCAGAAACATAAACAGGCATGTAGGGAACTTTTACAGTGCAGGTGCTCCTTGATTTTAGGCGCCTTTAGGTTTAGACATCCACTGAGCATGGGTTTTGAGGATCTCAGTAACACCCACATTTTGGGCTTCAGTGATTTGTACTAGGTCACACAGGAAGTCTGTGACAAAGAAGGAAATTGAACCCAGCTCTCCCAATTGCCAGCCTAGTGCCCTAAATGATGGCCTATCATTTGCTTCCCTGGTCTGGCTGTTGACCCAGACCAAAAGCGATAGTTTGATGCATGCAAAGACACCTCATGTGGCATCACCATTCTCCTCTGCCCATGGAAGAACTGAACCAAAACTCTTTTTTGTGGCTTTTCAGGCTTTGTGCACCTTACTTCTGTGCAGAGCTCCCATATCATGGTGAAAGATTTTCATACGGAACCTAATAAATAGAGGAAGAGAGAAATTGACATTTAAGGTCTATCTGAAAGAAGAAATTACTACAAGTCTTGGTAGAGAGTTTTATCTTCAAGTTATGCATCTAATAAATGGAACGAAGTTCTGATAAGCCTCCAAATAATCATTTGAACTGTTGGGTACTTAGTGCAACCAAACTGACTCAGCAAACCATTTGAACTTTGCCCATCGCTGAATGGGGAAATCATGACACATTTTAGCTTAACAATTTTTCAAAGGCTTGCATTCAAAATAATGTATTAGAAGTTCTCTTTTGATGTAGATTCTGTGTCATCTTGCTTAGAGAACTCTTAACATTTGTAGATCTCTTAACATTTGTCTCTTAACATTTGTAGATCCTTAACATTAACATTTCCTAACATTTACATTTCCTAATCTATTCAGATTAGGCTAAGGTATAAGTCTCTTAAAATTGTCACAAATCAGCATTGCTTGTTAGGTGCTTGCTGCTAAAATCTCCAAACATTCCATCTGTACTGGGCCCATTGACCTATCTGCACTGAACATGCTCCCCAGGCTTATGGAGCTGAAGCAGTGGCCATTGCTGGCCCAAGAGCCAGAAGAAGACCATAAACTCTAATTTTAGCTCTTTCACTTACTGGTGGTAATAGTCGCTGCACTTCATAGAGCTTATTATTGAGCAAAGCTTCATACCCCTACTTGAGGAGACAGGCAAGTATTTAACATCTTACATATGGGGTTACGGAAGTGTTGCACAAGGTCACTTCTGTCATAGCTGGGAATAGAACCCTATCAGTATGGTACATCCAAGTCTCGTGCAGAGCCATACTGCCTTTCAGAATGCATGCATCAATCCATGTGTTTTGTCTGTTCTGTCTGTAACCTCCCAATTCCATTCCCTTCCAATGCCAGGAATAGAAGCCATGAATCTTTTACTCCTAATATCCCACTGCTGTCTAGCAAATTGTTGTGTTAACCATATGCAACATCTGCATTTGACTTCCCCTTAGTGGCTGGACCATATAGAAGAGAACAACCTACTATAAGGACCTAGTGGTTCCTTTTTTAGCTGATAGTGGTAGATTCCAGTCTGGTGGAAGCAAGTATCTACATTTGGCCATCCTCCATCAGTAAAGAAGGTCACCAAAACACTTACGGTTTTAAAAAGTGTGCTGGGAAGAATGAAGTAGCCTTCTGTGCTTTGAGGGTAAACCACTAAACTGGGACTTAAGTTAGAATTCAGTTGTCCATCTGCACAGGGATGAATTTTCTTGAGCCTTATTAGTGATAGAATACAGGGTTCTTAATGGATTTTTTTTTACCCTTTTACAACAGGTTCAAAACACCTTAATCTGAAAATCCCCTTTTAAAAGCAAAATTCTCAGTATTTTAGTGATAAGTTTACAGCATTTTATCCTGAAAATGAAGGCACTCCTGCAAAAAATAGAATACTGGCAAGTAATATCTTGGGGAATTGTTTTTTTTTTTTTTTTTTCCTTCTTCTGTGACTGTTACCTTTTAAGCAATATGTCTTTAGGAAGTTAGGAAGAATGCATTTATCCAGAGTGTGCTCTCCTTGAACTTATAGCTACAGGCAAACTTCAATGTTATAACGTGTTGCTTCTACATCAACTTTCTGTCTATCCCTAGGCACAGGGGAGCTACTTTGAAGTTCTATCAAAAGTAGACTTCAAAGAGTATTTACAACTATGCATTATAAAATGACAGTGTGAAGAAAGGAAGTATGGCTTTGGTTTATAGTCACTTCTGCTGGGAGATAGGCAGCTGTAGGCAAAATTGGCAGCTTCACAAAGGAAGAGCATGATCTTGTGAGGTGCAGAGAGCCTCCTGATGGAAGTGCAACGCTCAACTCCCACTGAAGTCAAAATATCTAAAAATTGTTTTCAGTTGCAGGTGATATTATGGGACAATACAAATTCCCTAATAAATTGTTTGAATTAAGAGTGGTCTGCTTAAATAATACATTAAAAAGTTGCAAATTTGTTTTATTGGTGACTCTTTATATGTACAATAATCTAAAGAAAATGTAATCTATTTCAGATCAATAGCATGCATTGCCTGAATGAGCTGGCTGGGGTAAGAATACACTGGTCTACAATTTTTGAGAAGTCGTCTGCTTCAGAGATAAAATGTGCTATTTATTATGTATTTTGATGTGCTGAATTCAAATATGACAATTAAAACAACTGATTGGCTACTGTTTCTAAGATATTTAAATTTTTACATTTTATGTCTATGTATATTGTGTAGATAGTAGAGTTTTAATCATAAATTGTAAACCTAGGTCTTTTCATGTGTTTATTGTTGTTTTACATGATAATATTTCACCTGTCCTGTTTATGTAACACTTTAAAAATCAGCAAAAGGGTTATATAAATAAAATTTATGATGAAACAAAAGGCAAAAAACTATTATGTACATAGTTTAGTCCTATTCAGTGTCTACTTGGCGCTTCTTGGCTTGTCTCTTGTATTCATTAAATGGAGCATCACCTGCCAGGAGATTCCACTGCTGTAGTCTGGAGCCCAACAGCTCTGCCTTACTCTTGAGTAGTTCCAAATCCCTGACAAGGTCATTCAGTTCACCTTGTGTTATGAGGTGTGGTTCAGAGGAGGAGGATGGGAGAAAATGTGGGTCCTGTCACATTGATGATTCAGGACCAGAAGTTTCATCCTCTTCCTCATGAGACTCAAGTGAGAATGATTCTGGTGCATCAGGAACCGGCAGTCCTTCTCCGTGGGGTACTGGGCGTATAGCTGATGGAATGTTTGGATAATGCACAGTCCACTTTTTCTTCTTTGACACACCTTCCCAACTGGAGGCACCATGCAGAAGTAACAATTGCTGGTATGATCTGTTGGCTCTCTCCAAATCATTGGCACTGCAAAAGGCATAGATTTCCTTTTCCTGTTCAACCACTGGCGGAGATTTGTTGCACAAGTGTTGCAGCATATGTGTGGGGCCCACCTCTTGTCCTGATCTCCAATTTTGCAGCCAAAATAAAGGTGATAGGCTTTCTTAACCATAATGGTTATACTGCGCTTTTGTGATGCAAAAGTCACTTCACCACAAACATAGCAGAAGTTATCTGCACTGTTCACACAAGTACGAGGCATCTCTGCTCACTTTGGCTAAACAGAAATGTGTCCCTTTGCAAAATCAAACACTGACAAATAAGAGAGCACGCCACTGTATGATTTCTAGAGCTGATATAGGGCAATTTGTTCAGCAGAGTGATGTAAGCTTCGTTATGATTGCATCATCTATGACTTCTAGGAATAACATGATGCAATTCATATCATGTATGATGCAATACCAGCTTCAGATTGCATCATTCATTGTTTTGCCTAAAAAGCAAGTACTGTCCAAACCCAGTCATAGATTTATTCATAGATCCAGTCAAAGATGTATTTTAATCATTTCTGGTTTAAATTGAGATCCCTTCCCTTGATAAGTGAGTTATACTCCGCCATTCCCAAGTCAAGGGTTGTATATACTGACCCAATAGCATATCTTGAAAACTAGAGCCAATCAACAATGTAAAGCATCATTTTCGTTCTCAGTGACCCAGAATTAGTAAAGTTTGACTACATTTATTTCAGAAGCTTTTTGGCTGTACAGCAGTGATATTGCTGCCCAAGGAAAGCAACTAAGGTCCTCATCCTATAGCTGAACTTGCCTCCATGCTCACTAGCCCATAGGAGCATACTATTCCTATTTAACTATATAGGAGTGAAGACTTTCAGATTCCAAAAGTATCTCTCCTATAGCTGTGGAATACTGAATTGGACTTTGTATTATTCTCCCCTGCTTTCTTCCCCTCTTCCTCCATGTTGATCAATGTCTGATATTTGCCCAGCCCAGGATCCTGGAAACAATATCTTCTTTTAGCATTGGACTCTATCTGGCTTAACATACATTTCCTAGTGACAGATAGAGGAAGTGATACTCTTGAGAACCATAAATACAATATAACACAACAGGAGGGGAGGAGCTCCTTTACATTAGTAAATGTTGCAATAAAGCATTGCCAATTTATTTTTTATTATAACTGATTTTAGACTTTGTGCCTGGCCAACATTCCATGCATCAACGGTTTTCCATAGCTTGTACAGTTTAGGAGCCCTTGGGATATTTTTTGGCTGATGCATACCACCATTCAGTCTGAGAAAATAACCCCCAAAGCAGCTCAGGACTGTTCATGTCCTGTGATTAATGCAGCTGGCTAAGACATGGGACTTGATAGTCATCTACATTTCAGTTCCCCAAGAAACACCCAGTTAGGTTCTCCTTGCAATAGAGAGACTCAAAATGCCACGGCAGCTGCTAAAGCAAATATAATTTTTTAAAGAAAAAAAAAAGCTCTCATTAGTTTAATTAGGTACCTCAGACAAAAAGACTATTATGATTTGTCTCTGATTCAATAAAAGTTCTGTAGAGTACTGAATAGCAGAAGGGGGAGCTTTGTTGCTTGTTACTGCAATACAAACCAGAAAAATCTGAGTTGTGTTGTCCTTTTTGTTTCTCTTTCTTTCATATTCTACTTAGTGTTAAAAGTATTATTTTTTTAAATATAGCCTTTGATTTTTAACTATATGTCCCTATAACTGGTTTCTACTTACCACTGGAAAGTCCTTTTGGCTACATCTGGGGATTAGCTCTGTCCTGCTCTAGCACCCCTTCCTTCATTGCTCACCCTATGGGCTCTATCTCTGGACTCAGAGTGCTCCCTCTTCATGACTCAGCCCAGATCACTCTAGTCCTCCCCTGCCAGGCTATCAGAATTCCACTGGACAAACTCTCTATGGGCAGTTTTCTGTGCCATTTTCTCAGTGGTTGGGAGGGAACCCAGGCCCACTCACTACTCTGGGTTCCAACCCAGGGACCGTATGCCTAGCAACCACAGGCTGCTCTAGCTTTAACACAGTTTCTCTGAGCACTTTTCTATCACTATTCTCTATCTTCTACTTTACCTCCAGATTTATCACTAAAGCTTTTAAAATAATGTCATAAAAACTTAAGGAAGCTTGTTTTGTTCCAGGCTCCGCAGGAACATACACAGATGTCAACAACGTAGAGGCTATAACTCTATTAAATTAACTGAAATAAAGGTTGCGGGGTAAATAGGACCCCAAGAAACTACTCACTGGAAATTGATCTAGTGCAATACTTAAACTGGTCCTAATGGCCTAATACTTTTATCCACCAGGCCTTCCTCTGCTTGGCAAATAAGGAGATTGAGCACCATTGAACATGATCGTCCTGTTGCCCTTTCCTTGTGCAATGGATGAGGGTCCATTGGAAATTGAAAGACTGAAAAGATTTTGATTGCTTATCTTAGGAGATGAGTAAGAAGTGACATGATCAAAGTATAATAAAATGAATAGTGTAGAGAAGGTAGAATGTTATTCCTGTCTCTGAACACAAGAACATGTGGACATTCAATAAAATGGAAAGGTGGCAAATTGAAAACTGAGAGAAGGGACTACTCTTGCACACAGTGCCTAATCAGACAGCGGAACTCACTGCCACTGGCTGCCATTGAGACCAAGAAGCTATCAATATTCATAGAAAGATTTGACATTTATATGGATAACAAGTGTGACAGGTTGGATCACAGAAACCCCCTTGGGAACTGCCAACTGATGTGCCAAGACTACTTCTGCCCCTGCTTTCCCTGCCAGCCTGGGACCCCAGCACCCTGTCTTGCTGAGTCAGACACACCCATCTGCTCCAGCATAGACCCAGGGTCTGAATTACTTGCCCCAAAGCTGCAGACTTGACTGAAAACAGCTCACAGAAGTGTTCTTATTTTTGACACTTAGATGCCCAACTCCCAATGGGGTCTAAAACCCAAATAAATCCGTTTTACCCTGTATAAAACTTATACAGGGTAAACTCATAAATTGTTTGCCCTCTATAACACTGATAGAGAGATATGCACAGCTGTTTGCCCTCCTCCCCAGTATTAATACATTCTCTGGGTTAATTAATAAGTAAAAAGTGATTTCATTAAATACAGAAAGTAGGATTTAAGTGGTTCCAAGTAGTAACAGACAAAGTGAATTACCAAGCAAAATAAAATAAAACATGCAAGTCTATATCTAATACAGTAAGGAACTGAATACAGATAAGATCTCAGCCTCAGAGATGTTTTAATAAGTTTATTTCACAGACTGGATGCCTTCCTAGTCTGGGCACAATCCTTTCCCCGCTATAGCCCTTGTTCCAGCTCAGGTAGTAGCTAGGGGATTCCTCATGATGGCTGCTCACTTTGTTCTGTTCCACCCATTTATATGTCTTTTGCAGAAGGCGGGAATCCTTTGTCCCTCTCTGGGTTCCCAACCCCTCCTTTTCAATGGAAAGACACCAGGTTAAAGATGGATTCCAGTTCAGGTGACATGATCACATGTCACTGTAAGACTTCATTACCCACTTGCCAGCACACACGTATACAGGAAGACTTACAGGTAAAACAGAGCCATCTACCGTCAATTGTCCTGGTTGATGGGAGCCATCAAGATTTCAAACCACCATTAATGTCCCACACTTTCCATAATTACAATAGGCCCTCAGAGTTATATTTCATACTTCTAGTTTTGGATACAAGAATGGTACATTTATACAAATAGGATGATCACACTCAATAGATTATAAGCTTTGTAATGATACCTTACAAGAGACCTTTTGCATGAAGCACATTCCAGTTACATTAGCATCTTTTCATAAAATCAGATAGAGTGCAACGTCACAACAAGAATATCCAGAGTTGGAAGAGTTAGTGCCAATAGATTTTGGAAGACAGATAAAACCTACTGCTTTAGATTCAATTCAATATCTAAATATTAAGGATTAGAATAAAACTTTCATGGGGACAGATTATCCTACTTCTGCCCACCTTAGGGGATTTCACCTTCCTCTGAAGCATCTGGTGCTGATCACTGTCAGAGAGAGGATACCCAGTCTAAGATGGACCACAGATCTGATCTACTATGGCAATTCTTTTGTCTAGACAAGATATCTGAAATGTGTGAAGCTTTGAAGCTCATACTCCGGCTAAAATATTCTTCAATACATATGCAACCTATACATTAAGGGATGTAATCTTGACCCTTGGAAGTCAGTGGAAGTTTTGCCATTAAGTTCAATGACGCCAGGATGTCGCCCATGATATATTTACCCCAAAATGAGTTTAACTTTCATATTATATTTGACTTTTTTTTTTGTAAATGGTGTTGTCATAAACCTGCCCAAACTCCTCCTTATTGGACACTTACTAGGTTGCTGTGCTTGGATCCAAATATTGGATCTGTGAGCTTTTAAACTCTCCTGGCTCTAGGTAGACTCCAGCATCTCTCACATGCTTCCTGGGCAAAGACTCTTTGTCTGGTACCCCTTCTCAGAAATGGACCCCCACAGTCTTGTTGCCCTAGGCTTCTAGATTAGTACTGACCCCCGAAGAGTTTCCAGTAGCTTAAGCATACTCTACTTAGAGCTTCACCTTCACTGTATACTTTTGTTTGCAGCTTTCCTTTTAGGGACACATGGTAATTGACCAAATAGACACAGTCTTTGGAGAGCTTTCAAAAATCAAGCATGCTTTACTTGTTGACAGTATTGGAGAGATACAGATCCATTCCCCCTCCTAAAACTCAGTCTTCATCTCAGGATTTTCCTATGGATCCTGGAGCCTCTTCATTCCTTCCCCAAGCTCTCTTTGAGTATGTGATCCTCTTAATTTCTGTATTTTAAAAGCTAGCCCTAACAGTTTAGTTCTTTGTTCTTCTTCTATTCCTCACTTCTCTGGAGACAAGCTGGAGAGAACTGGCTTTACCCCATTGTTTTGCTTATTCAGGGCAAGGCTTATCCAGTTCTTGATAGTCCTCAACAACCATTTGAGGCAGACAGTCAGGCACCAATCCCCCTCTCCTTAACACAAGAAGTCTGATGCAGGAATACAGCACAGACAGACATAAGTACATACATCTACAGAGTACATACTTTCAAACAATTCATAAACTACATAGATTTCCCAGATCTTCACAAATGTTTTATCAAACTATTCTTTAGTCAACAGAATTGTCAGCTGTCTTCTGCTGCTACCTTGTAAAGGATCAGAAGTGCTGCTGTAATGACAAGTGGTTTCTGAACTATCAAATAGCTCTGAGATATACTTAGTGCACAGTGAAAGTTTGTTGGCGCTGGTGATCATGTGAATGGGGAAGATCAGTTGAGACATTTGAGAAGAGAAGGCTCAACTTTCATTGAAGCATAAAATATGCAAATGTAGTATTAGGGATAATTTTGTTTACCTATTAAATCTAATCCCCTTTCTTCTTTTACACCCACAACTAATCCACTTTGATAGAAAGTCCTACTTCTCCACAGTCATGCTTCAGTGCTGAATGAAGTCTTCACATGAGTTGTAACCTCACCAGAAACCTAATGTAATAAGGGTCCTATGTTTACTAGATAGCTTGTAAACAATAAACTCATCTCAACATGTCTCAGTAGACACTGAACAGTTTAAACTGGACTGTTTTCTCAACAGCATGAATTCATCTTTAGCCAAAAGAAAAACAGTGCTGTTTTATTCCAGCTTTCCAACTAGAAACTTAAAAACCAACTGTTTCTCCTTTTAAGTCGTGTAACCTATTCTACAGATACAGTTTCAAAAGCATTGCTTCTTTAAAGGCAATTTCTTTAGCCTCAGTTTGATTTTTAAACCCAGCAATCTGGGTGTAGTAACTTAGCACTTTCCTATCTACTGTACATTGGTGTGTGGCCCTTCCTCCAACTTGGGCACCTAAACTGATTCTAAAATTACATAAAATAAACATGTCTTCAGAACATCTCTGAATGTACATTAGCTAGGGTCAGGTCCTCAGCTGGTGGAAACAAGTGTAGTTCAGTTGAGGTCAACAAAGGGAGACACTCTGAATTACTCCATATGGGTATAGTCCTCTAGGGAATATACACTCTAGTCACCCCCTGCAAGCTCTCCTTGCTCCTTATGCTGGTGGTGATGAAGCAGGAGGTGTAGGAGGTGACTCTATAGCACCTGGAGACTCCTCTTGTGGAGTATTGGAAACCGGTTAAATTGACAAACTGTCACTTTAGGTGTGAGGGATTTCATGGAACTGCTTTGCAAGCTCTGAGGAATGCCCTGAGATTTGGGTCATCTGAGTCAGTCAATCATAGAATCATAGAATCATAGAATATGGGTTGGAAGGGACTTCAGGAGGTCATCTAGTCCAACCCCCTGGTCAAAGCAGGACCAATTCCCAACTAAATCATCCCAGCCAGGGCTTTGTCAAGCTGGGCCTTAAAAACCTCTAAGGAAGGAGATTCCACCACCTCTCTAGGTAACGCATTCCAGTGCTTCACCACCCTCCTAGTGAAATAGTGTTTCCTAATATCTAACCTAGACCTCCCCCACTGTAACTTGAGACCATTGCTCCTTGTTCTGTCATCTGCCACCACTGAGAACAGCCAAGCTCCATCCTCTTTGGAACCCCCCCTCAGGTAGTTGAAAGCAGCTATCAAATCCTCCCTCATTCTTCTCTTCTGGAGACTAAACAATCCCAGTTCCCTCAGCCTCTCCTCATAAGTCATGTGCTCCAGCCCCCTAATCATTTTTGTTGCCCTCCGCTGGACTCTTTCCAATTTTTCCACATCCTTCTTGTAGTGTGGGGCCCAAAACTGGACACAGTACTCCAGATGAGGCCTCACCAATGTCGAATAAAGGGGAACGATCACGTTCCTCGATCTGCTGGCAATGCCCCTACTTATACAGCCCAAAATGCCGTTAGCCTTCTTGGCAACAAGAGCACACTGTTGACTCATATCCAGCTTCTCGTCCACTGTGACCCCTAGGTCCTTTTCTGCAGAACTGCTACCTAGCCATTCTGTCCCTAGTTTGTAGCTGTGCACGGGATTCTTCCATCCTAAGTGCAGGACTCTGCACTTGTCCTTGTTGAACCTCATCAGGTTTTTTTTGGCCCAATCCTCTAATTTGTCTAGGTCCCTCTGTATCCGATCCCTACCCTCTAGTGTATCTACCATGCCTCCTAGCTTAGTGTCATCTGCAAACTTGCTGAGAGTGCAGTCCACACCATCCTCCAGATCATTAATAAAGACATTAAACAAAAGCGGCCCCAGGACCGACCCCTGGGGCACTCCGCTCGAAACCGGCTGTCAACTAGACATGGAGCCATTGATCACTAGCCATTGAGCCCGATGATCTAGCCAGCTTTCTATCCACCTTACAGTCCATTCATCCAGCCCATACTTCTTTAACTTGGCAGCAAGAATACTGTGGGATACGGTATCAAAAGCTTTGCTAAAGTCAAGGAATAACACATCCACTGCTTTCCCCTCATCCACAGAGCCAGTTATCTCATCATAGAAGGCAATTAGGTTAGTCAGGCACGACTTCCTCTTGGTGAATCCATGCTGACTGTTCCTGATCACTTTCCTCTCCTCTAAGTGTTTCATAATTGATTCCTTGAGGACCTGCTCCATGATTTTTCCAGGGACTGAGGTGAGGCTGACTGGCCTGTAGTTCCCCGGATCCTCCTTCTTCCCTTTTTTAAAGATGGGCACTACATTAGCTTTTTCCAGTCATCCGGGACCTCCCCCGATCGCCATGAGTTTTCAAAAATAATGGCTAATGTCTCTGCAATCTCATCTGCCAACTCCTTTAGCACCCTCGGATGCAGCGCATCCAGCCCCATGGACTTGTGCACATCCAGTTTTTCTAAATAGTCCCAAACCACTTCTTTCTCCACAGAGGGCTGGTCACCTTCTCCCCATACTGTGCTGCCCAGTGCAGCAGTCTGGGAGCTGACCTTGTTCGTGAAGACAGAGACAAAAAAATCATTGCGTACATTAGCTTTTTCCACATCCTCAGTCAACAGGCAACCAGTCTGGAAGGAGTCAGCTTGAAACAAGATTGGGTGAGTTGTGCCTTGCTGCTGTAGGGAGAGCCTGTTTTCTCTCTTTATCGCTCGCTGTTTTTGTGTATAACTGTTTTGAATTCTGAGAAGGTTTAATTTATCTTTGTATATGCTGAGAACATAACACTCCACAACTGGAGATATCTGCAGCTGTGGAGTTAAAGGAGGTTTTTAATGTTTTTGCACCACCCAAGTGGGGAAAAGGGAGTAGAGAGAGCCAGAGAATCTGCATGCTGTGTTTTCAAAAGTTCTCTACTGGGCAGAAATCACTTCAGCTTAGCACATTTCTCTGATCTGGCCCCTCATCCTGTAGTTTTCCTCTCTGTCTAGTTAGACTCTGCAGGGAAAAAAACATGTTTCATATGTGTCTGTAAAGCACCTTGCACACTGCTGCCACTTGATTAAAATGTTTAATATTAATACCTGTCATTTTTCATACTGAAAAGGAACACATTTTAAGGGGAGTCTTGTTTCTCCATAGCAAACCAGATGGATTTGTTTAGTTAAAATGGGTTTCTTTCACACATTTGATCAGTGACAAACTCTCCAAACACGATGGCGGAGTGGGGGGAGGGGGAGACAGAGAGAAATTGCAGACACTGATGCAGCTCAGCTTCTCATAAAAAGAATGAGCCACTTGACGAATGTTGCAAGTGATTAGTTAAATGTACATTGGTCCTTTACATCACTATGTATTCTAGAATACCTATTTACGAGGTAACCTTGTGCAATTTCTTGGAATATGCTGACACAAGAGTGGCCATTGAGATGACCCTGAGAAGATTGTCTTTTATGGAGTAGGGGAGTTATTTGAATGATGAATGACAAATTTAGTCAGTGTTAATGTTCATGCACAAAAGACACTGGAAGCACTGGCTAAAACAAGATGTAGGGTGAAATCCTGACCCCATTGAAGTCAATGACGAAACTCCCATTGATTTCAATGGGGGCAAGAATGTCACCTCTAGTATAGACAAGTACTGTGGAAACTTCCCATGCAACCCCATTGATGCACTGAACTTGTAACATCCCCATTATTCAACTAAGTTAAGTATGGCAGATGAGGTCAGTTGTTTTTCTTTGTTTAGCTCTTCGATCTGTTGCTAACCCCTAACATGTTGCAGAGTTTCTATAGACAATTTATCATAGTTCGCCAAAGGTAAAGATATTGGTTTTGACCTTGAAGAGACGTGTTTAAAATGTCACGGGAGCAGGCTCTCCAGAATATTCATACAAAAGTGTATCTTGGGATCTAGTAGCTGGGGTAAATCACCGCTTGCTTTGACATCACATTCTCCTTTATCACTAGCTGACAATTGCTGTAAGAGCTCCATCAGTGCAAGGTAACTTGCAATGAATGATTCAAAGTTAGCAGCGTGAACAGTCAATAGATCTGAGGAAAAGACATAGTGGATATGTCTTCACTGCAATTAAAAACCAGAGGCTGGTTTGTTCCAACTGATTAAGGCTCATGAAGCTCTGGCTAAGGGGGGCAGTTTAATGGCAGTGTAGATGTTCAGGCTTGGGCTGGGGTCCAGACTCTAGGACCTTGTGATGTGGGAGGGTCCGAACTGGAACATCTACACCACAATTAAACAGCTCCTTAACCTGAGCTCACAAGTCTGAGCCAGGTGGAATGGGCCAACCATGATAGTCTAATTGTAGACATATCCGCTGTGGTTACCGAAAGTAATTCTGCTAGGCTTCTGGATTTTTACTGTTAAAACTCACAATATAATTTATTTTATTTATCGTCTCTATTTAGACTCATTCAATAACAGAAGTTCCTAACAAAATGAAATGTACATTCTTTTCAGCATTTGTAAAGTACACTTATTTTGTTTGATTGTGAGCCCTGGAGAACTAACATCCCTTTATTTTTTCTTTAATTTTTGGCCCTGATTCAGAAGATACTTAAGCATGTGCCTAAAGGAGGCACAAAAATAGACCCATTTGACTTCACTACTCATGTATTTACAGTTAGGCACATGCTTAGGTACTAGAGTGGAGCAAAGTGTAGAATTTCTATCATATAGGAAATTTCAGCACTTAATTTATTTTTCAAATTAAATCAGGACAAAAAGTTGCAATTTCAAAATTTTTCATGAAATAGAAGTTCTGAAATTTCAATTCAGAAATGTCAAAACATTTCATTTTATTTTGTTGAACTGACCCAAAACCTTTCAGTTTGAGTCAGTTCAACATTAAACTGCATTTGTCCATTCTCTCACACTGCATCCTGGGAGTTTTAGTTTAAGTGCTGGATACCCTGATTCTTCCTGGTGGGTCAGAGTCCCTGGCTGGACTCATAGACTTTGAGGCCAGAAGGGACCATCATGATCATCTAGTCTGACATTGAAAGTCACAGAACCTCACCCACCTGCAGTAGGCTCATAAACTCTGAGTTACTAAATTCCTCAAATCTTGATTGAAAGACTTCAGGTAACAGAGAATCCACCATTTACTCCAGTTCAAACCACAAAGCAACTCAGAGGAAGACAAAAAGCCCCCAGGGTCTCTGCCAATCTGCTCTGAAGGAAAATTCCTTCCTGACCCCAAATGTGGTGATCAGTTACAGCCTCAGTATAGAGGCAAGACCCATCAGCCAGACACCTGGGAAATAATTCTCTGTAGTAATTCAGAGCCTTCCCCATTTAATGACCCAACTCCATCCATTTGAGAAATCTGTACATAGCAATTATGAATGGGCCATATGCCATTGAAAAAATGTTCCTATTTTTCAACCTGCTCTACTCATCAATTAATTTCCCTGAATACATGGCTTTAGCTCCAGAGGATAAGGTAATAGAAGGGCCCTCAATTTCTATACAGCCTTCTAGAGTCTGTCTCTTACTTCTAGTTTTAGCATATAGAAGCATTGCTCATATATGGTAAGTGGAAATGAGGCTTTGGCCTAAGTTAGGCTAAGTAGAGAGGGATATGGGAAATTGAGCTTGTTAGTGTGAGCAAAAACTAGAGATAAGTTGGAGACAGTTCGACGGGAAAATAGAAGTAAGCAAGGCTGTGACCCAGGGTTATGTTGTGGCTAGGTATCTATATTGAGAGCATGGAAAGGACATTGGTGCAGACATTAATTTACATAATGTGTAATGTAAAGAGCCAATAAGAAGGTGGAAGATATGTAGATATGGTAAGGTTTAAAGTTAATGTAAGATAGGTTTAATGTTAATCAGTATTATAATTGGTTTACAAGGAGTAGCCTTGCAAAATTGGGGAAAGCTTCAATTAACACTAAAAGTGTATCATGCGGTCATAGGATTATAAGGGGATATTTATTTTGTTCTCACTGGACTGAACACCCATTGATACACCATTCCATTCTTGAACATAAGTATAATTGCAATATTTGTGTAAATGGTAATTAAATGCCTGTTTGCTTAATTAATTATTTTTCTCTTAAATAAAGTTTGGTTCTCTTATTCACAGTGTTATCCAGGGTTCTCTACTAAATTAAACTGTCTGTACTGACCTAGAAGGTTGAACCTGAGAACTAAGTTTGATTTATTGCACACTTATCTTTAACAACTTGATATTAATTGGGAACATTTAAAATTCAAGGTTAGGCAACCTATCAAGTTCATAGTTACAGTTTTTTTTGCAATAAACATATTTCCATACAAAGTGAAATATGTGAGAATCTAGCAATAAGACACTAATATTTACAACCATGCATCCATCATCTGATTAAAATCTCAGAGCAGAGAGTGCCTGGTGGAGATAACAAAAAGGTACTGCCATGACAGCAGCATTATCTCTGTAAGCAGGGACCGAATGAGCTCTCCCCTTACATCAAGTGATGAGCTGGGGAAGGGAAAAGGCTTCAGGACCAGTCTGTATTTACATAAACACACCCACTCTGCCTAGGTATGAGCAGACAGAGCTGTTTTGTCAAGTGTTGGTGTTGGATTACAAATCACACAACCCTCCTGTGACAGAGCAAAGAGAATGCAGCCGGGCACAGCAGGGGTTAAAGAACCCCTGTGGGTTCAGATAGCCCCGCCCCATTATATCTGAAGACAATGCCAGGCCTGGAGGGGGGAGAAAAGATCAGTCAGGGGCTGACTGGCGAAGAGGCAGGAGCTCTCTGTATGCCTGCCTGAAGGCACAGACCAGCAACCTGCCTGCCAACACAGCCACTGGAGGCAAGTAAGTCTTCCCTGGCCAAGGGAAACCAACAGAAAAGCCCCAACTGTGGGGCAACAGGACTAGCAGGGCCATGCCCCAAACTAAAAGAACTTGCATAGGAAGCAGGCCAGGAAAACAGGCCCTGAACCTCCCCCCCCCTCCCCTCCCTCATGGCTGTGAGAAAGATCCATCTCTTCTGTTTAGGGGTTGAGCAACACAGGACCCTGGGCCAGGACCTGAGAGAGAAAAAGGGATCAGTACCCCTACAGCCCCCCTAACCAACAATCTGGCCACTAGGCTGCCTGGCCACTCAGGGCCCTATCACACCTCCCCTCCATTCTTAGTGTATATCTACACTTGGAGTTCAGGGCGTGACTTCCAGATCGAGTAGACACACTCATGCTAGCTCTTCTTGACCTAGCTTGCTAAAAAAAGTTATGTAGTCAGAGTAGCATGGGCAGTAATGAATGGTGTCATGTGCTAGCCATGCTGAGTACAAATTCCCACAGACGTCATGGACACAGAGTCAGCACAGCTAGCCTGTGCCACCGCTTGCTGCTCTCCATGCTACACTACTATTTTTTGTGCACTAGCTCTCATAGCTGGGAATTGCACCCCTAGTTCACAGTGTAGACATAACCTTTATTTTTCCTGTCCTTGATAACTGTGATGGATGCTTGGCTGCATGGCAAACGTGTAGTAGATTGGTCCTTGTTTCAGATGATTTATTTATCCTTCTGTTTGCAGAAATCTAGGCTCAACTAGAAGCCAGGACCCTCAACTAGGTCTCGCTGGAATTGCTGTTAAGAGGCTACTCTCAGGTTTGGTTGTAGGGACCACCAAGTGTTCTTCCTGGTCCTGCTTGCTAGACCAGTGAACTGCTTGATAGTATGTTCACTTCTCCAACCCTATCACTTTTTAGCTGATAGTGTTCACCTGCCAAAGTTTGTGGTGTTTGGCAAAGTTAAGGCGCTCCTTCCTTGCTAAGCTTCCTTTTTCATGTCCCTGCAACCTGTTAGACTCGCATCACTGGCTGTTTCCCTTGCTTTCTGGCTGTAGGCTTACTGTCTGATTACACTAGCAGCTGGCTGAGCCTAACTTAAGCTTTCTTGTTTATTCCCCACTCTTTGGTACTGTTGGAACTGTGGTGAGTTTTTCCTGGCGCTGCTTACAGACTAGGGAGTTCTGTATGGAAAAAACAGTCTAAAGCAGGGATCGGCAACCTTTGGTACGCGGCCCGCCAGGGTAAGTGCCCTGGTGGGCCGGGCCGGGCCGGGCCGGTTTGTTTACCTGCTGTGTCCGCAGGTTCGGCCAATCCTGGATCCCACTGGCCACGGTTCACCACTCCAGGCCAATGGGGGCTGAGGGAAGCGGTGCGGGCTGAGGGATGTGCTGGCCGCCGCTTCTCGCAGCCAGTGGGAGCCGCGATTGGCCGAAACTGCGGATGTGGCAGGTAAATAAACCAGCCCGCCCGCCAGGGGGCTTACCCTGGCAAGCTGCATGCCAAAGGTTGCTGATCCCTGGTCTAAAGTAATGAGGGCTGAGTTGTTGTTCCTGTCTGTTTTAGATAGCAGCTTGCTTTGTGTTTCTCCATTTTGGGGTTCTTGTGTTTTATCATTCTGAATTCTAAGAAATAAAGTACCATTATGTTCCAGCCTTCCAGCAAAAGTATTTGTTTTTATCTAACTTCTCTGTGTATTTGTCATGAACACAACACTATGTTCACCATGAGTCACTTGTTCAAGCTTTATTCAGACCTGGCCTCTTTGTTCCTGTTCCATATTATTTTAAGCTAAAAGAGGAGACCATGTTGATTAGCACCCTAAGCTACATGGCACATCAATGAGGTAATGACGTCTGTGTCTGATTATCCACAGCCTTGACTGATTCTCCTACTGTCAGAGGTCACTTTTTTTTCTCTTTGCTTTTTTTTCTTCTCCATCTTACTCTCTTGTATCTCTGTGTTCCCAATGTCAGAGATGCTTACCTTCTCTATCTGTCCATCCTCTCTTATTCCTTTTTTTGTTTGTTTTGCTCTTTTCCCCTTTGACTCCCTGACCCTTTCCTGGTTGGTTAGTTCTTTGATGGCTTGATCCAAAGCCCACTGGAGTCAATGGAAACCTTTCCATGGACTTCAGGAGGCTTTGGATCAGGCCCTAAATGGACAAAAAGATATGTCCGCATACCAGAACTCTAGGATGGGTTGATTTGTAAGATTGTCTCTTGAAGTGTTCATATTCTCTTCTTATTTCCTCTAATGAAGCTAGTGAATGAAATGGGACTATAAGCCAAGAAACAAAACTTAAAATATATGATGCCAGTAATAAGGCTAGATCATCTAGTTTGACCTCCTGCTTACAGACTAGGGGGCTCTGTATGGAACACAGGCCAGAGCATCTCGCCCAACCCTGTAGATTCAGTTGGCCAATAGGAAACAAGATGGGGAAAAAGACTTGCTTCCCCAGATTCATTATGGGGAACTGGTGTCCCATGTGGGCTGAGATTTAGCTGTATCTGATGGTAGACTGGAGTGGGTTGTGGATTTTTAATAGAACAATCCTCTATCCAACTTTACTCTGTGGTGTGCTCTGCAGATCCATAACAGAGCTTAGTGTAGAATCCTGCATTAAAGAATCAAGGAAAGCTGTGGGACTTTGCATAATGCTAATAGTGGGGCTATGGCATGGTTAGACTGACAGTGTTCTATTTATAAATACACCCCCACAAAACCCCCAAAGGTATATACACTATAGGGCTGAGGCCTGGTGGCTGTATACCACAATGCAAATAATGATAACAAAACAACCATCTAGATGCAATGTGGAAAAACAGTTTCATCGTCCATCTCAGAGCACTCAGTTTTCATTTCTTGTCTTGTTTGCTTTTTACAAATACAACAGAGTCATGAAATATGTCCACAGTAAAGACCCAACCAATGCAAAATTCACCTGTTTTGTTGTTCATTATAAACTAGAGCCAGGAGAATAACTGAATTTTTTGGTTTGTTAGCACCTTCACAAAAATGGGAGGGGGGGAATGTTCAGTATTGGTTGAAACAAAGAAGTTTTTCTGGAATTTTTGGTGAACTGAAAAATGTCTCAGAAAAAAGTTGATTTGGATCGAACAAAAAGCAAAGGAAGTGAAGGGTTAGATTAAACCAAATGGCAGCAGGAGGAGCCCGGTGGTCATCATCTAGAATGTGGGGGAAAATAGGTCCAATTCCCTTCTCTGCCTGATATGGAACAGGATTTGAACGTGTTCTCCCCTGTTGCTGGAAGAGTGCACTAACCAGTGGTCTATAGGATATTGTGATATAGGCATGTCTCAGGTTCTCCTGTTGAACCTATATATAGGTTCTCCTCTCTCTATAAAATATTAGCATAATCATGGGGAGAGAGAGAGAGAGAGAGAATTAATCTCTGTAGCTTGGTGGTTAGGGTACTCACCTGGAGGTCAAAGACCCAAGTTTATGTCCCTACTCCAGTGACTATTTATACACAGTAAACAGCTTCTGCAGAAGAGATAGAGAGGCATATATCAGAATATCCTACATCCCACTGGTTAGTGCACTCTCCTACCCAGAGGTGAGTCACATTCCTAGAATGTAGGAGACCCCTGGTTCAAATTCCTGCTCCCCATCAGGCATGACGGAGTATTGAACCTACCCAAAAAAATGGAAATGAGACATTTTTGTTAATGTTGAAACAAATTTCTTTTTTTTTATTTGACCAAAACAATTTGCAGAAAATAACATAAATTCATAAACTATTTTGGATTACCTGCATTTGCTTTTTTCAGTACAAAAAAAGAGTTTTCAACAAAACTTTTTTCACCCGGCTCTGTTCCAGATTCAGACCAACTTTGCTAAAAAAATCACATATTAATTCAGAAGCCTTTGGTACCAAGTGAATTTTGGACACACTATATTTCAGATCAAATTATTGCTAATTCTTGGGTGTAGAAAGTTTGTCTGGGCTAGGTCTGTCTGCAATTTGGAATTTCAAATTTCATGGTGTTTCAATCTATCTAAATTGAAATGAACAAATTTCTCATAACTCTACAAGCATTTCATTCTCCCAGTAGGACTCCTGATGTTCATGCAGCATATAATTCCATGGGCAGCTGGGATTTGAGAACGTTCGCTCAGTAAGTCTCTCATTAACTTTCCAGCCACTGAATTTAACCTTTCCTCCGTTGCTGAATTATCACAATTTCAGTCTTAAAATATAATTTACCTTTTCTAAGTAATCGGTAACATCAGTGCTTTCAGATAAGAGGATGTTGTTTTGGAGTTGCTGCTCTAATGCAATATGATTTGACTTGCGTAAATAGGTAGAAATATTTAGCAATCCCATTTCAGTAGCTTACCTCCTTGTGTCTTACAAATATTGAAAGAATGATTGCATGGCACCTTTAACCAGGGGGTGGAGGGGAATTTGGTTTGCTGGCTGAATGAAGGGAACAGTGCATTATGGCTGGGGAGGGGAGAAAGAGAGGGGTAAAATTGCTGCAAAAGGGGACAAGTGGTGACACTGACTCATCCCCTGGAATCTGAATGGGCAGAAGGGTTTTAAAGAGTCAGCACATGCAGTGAAGCCCCTTTCACATGGAGAAGGCTGAGGCAGATCCTTGGCGCTGTATGTCATAGTGGACAGGAGGCGGCTTTGTTCAGGTCTGCATTCTTGATAGCATTTTTTGGAGCTAGTACCTGGGTCCGGTAGGGACTCTACCAGAAGGGTTTTGGAGCTGTGTGATATACAATGGCATAAGCATTCAGTGATATTACACTTGTGAAGGTCAAAGATGGATCCAGTAGGCCAGGGTAAATCTTTTATCCTACGGGAGGACAGTGAGCCTGGGGTCTGCCCCATGCAGGCCTTGAGGGCCTACATGGTGATATGGCTCGGGGATGAGGGAGGGGGGAAGGGCACCTTTTTATGCACAGTAACGGGAGTCCCCTCACAAAGTATCAATTCCTTACAGTGTTGACACGGGGACTAACGAGGTTGGGGCTGCCAGCCCACAAATTTGGTGCTCATTGATTCAGAATCGGGGCAGCAACAGCAGCAGCACAGCTAGATATGGGAGCAGAGGCAATCCAGGCAATCGGGCGTTGGCATTCGGAAGCGTACCAAACGTATGTCAGACCTCAGGTGCTAAATCAGCATTAATTAGATGTTGGACGACTGTCCACACAGACCGTGGTATGGATCTGCGGGCACAGTATTGTCTTTTGGGTGCATAGGTGTGCGTCCAAATTGTCCGAGGGTTCGCAGCTGGGGTTTGGCAGTGAAGCAATACTGAGTTAGCATGCAAAGAGGGGCATGTTATGGGATCAGCTGATACCATTGCTGTACGCTGTGGGAGCTAGTCAGCGGCCACCAAATATAATTGTAGTGCACCTTGAGGAAAATGATTTGGGAATATGTAAAAGGGTCAAATTAATGCTCAGAGCAAGGAGGGAGTTGAGGCTGATCCTTGAACTTTTTCCCAAGAGTTAAAATTGTATGGTCAGACATGCTTCAACGCAGGGTCTGGAGGGGAGCCATGAGCCCTCCCCCCAATGTGGACAAAGCAAGGAGGTATGTGTACAGGGAGGTGGCCAAATTCCTTGGGACCATAGGAGGGGTAATAATTTTGCATCCTGGCATAGTATATGGGGCACCAGAGTTATTCTGGGAGGATGGGGTTCACGTATCAGACTTAGGCACTAACATGTTTTTGGCTGTTATAAAAGAGGGCATTGGGAGATATCTGGGAACTCGACGGGATTTGGTGAGGAGGCAGCCATGCTAATTGCTGGTGCATCCTTGTGACAGATGTCCAGTGCAGGTACTCCATAGGGAAGGTATCCAGTGACCAGATAAATGGCCTGGAAAAGGACTTAAAAAGGAAGTGTTGGTTAAAGGACCGGAATGGGGGTGGAAGTCGGAACTCCTATCATTGGTATGGCAGGGAGCCAATCCACCTTTCTTATAGCTCACCTTAACTCTCCTATGGGGTGGGAAAGTGGATAGTAAGATCTTAGCAATGGATTGTCTGGGGGACCTGGATGGAAAAGAGGAGTGGCTGGCAGAAGCCCCCCGAGAAGTTATTGAATAAACACGGGGTTACCTGCACTGAACACTTTTATCTGCTGGGTAATCCCAAACATCTAACAATAAACTTGCGGCCTGAATCATATGTAAAATCATATGTAATGGCTCCTGTCTTTCTTTTGGTATACCCGGACAATAGCAGCCTATAGCACAGTAAAAAAAATCACATTGCAGAAAAACAAAACTCCAAAACATATTTTGTGACCCTCTATTGAAATATAGATAGTTTCCCCACCTCAGTGTTCTCACACTAAAAGGATAATAAGGGAGAGGCTATTCTAAGCTATTGAACAAGTCCCATCTAATGTGTAATCCTTTCATCACCACTAACTCGGGGATACATGTGTATTGCAGTTGTGGCAGAAGATGGCAGTCTTAGTTCAGCATACAATGTTTAGACTAAAAATTCATTTCAAAGGAGCAGTGAGTATTTCCATCTATTAAGGAAGCTTGGATGCAAATAGGAATATAGTAAATCTTTTGTAAGCATGTCATTTCTGCATTAACAGCAATACAATAAAACAAAAAAAACATGTTTTGCATTATTAAAACATCAAATGAATCAGATTATGCAGCACTAATGACTGCATCATTGAGCTAAGTTGTCTCATGTTTTGTACAAGGTTTGTATTTTTTGTCAACAGAAAGATGGTTAGAGGGGTAAAAAGTTTACAGTCCAATAAAAATGAATAACTGATCAGTCTCACAATTCAGCAATACCAAATTCTTCTGACAGGGTGGCATCTTTCACCCATGCAAATTTAGGCCAGCAAAAACTTGAAATTCAGAAATATGCTTATTAAATGGAGTGAAAGCAAACAATGAATTTGTGGCAAACTTTGTACTGCTGACTCCCATAGAAACATCCATCTGTGCTGTAGAAAAGGTTATTCATCAAACTTGAAAACTGATTGATGAGTACAGTGTACAATAGTATTAATGGTTGAACCTTTCTGTGTTCATGGAAGTAGTGCTAGCATTTTTGAAGATTTCCTTAGATTGCAGGAAATATTTTCATTTGCAAAAGAGCTTCAAGGATAGTTCAGAGGTGGGAAGACTTGTTTTTTCCAAGACCTTGTTAAGCAAAATCTGTAGAATTAAATCACATAATGAAGTATTCTGGGTATGATTTGTTAAAAACAAGGAGGCTGTAGTATTGTATATTTCCCCCATTTATCAAATTAAGTCAGATACATCAATACTTGGAGCGGACCCAAATCATTCTTAAATGTTGGCCTAATGTGGTAGAAGGTAACTGTTAGAATGAAAAGTGTGGATGCCTTATTCATGCCTCTTTTCCATCTGTTTCTTAGAAGTAATTGTGTGCATGTAGATGGTTATCAGGACCAGTTCTTTTTGGAAGATCATAATTTTGTTTTTTATATTTTGGACAAAACTAACCATTGCAGTTATTGAGGGTTAAATCTTCAGAGACTTTTGCATTATTAAAATAACATCCTTAATCTGGGCTTCTGATGAGCTGTACCTAATGAGGCCCAGATCCTCAAAGATACTCAGTCACCTATCTGCCTGTTTAAGTACCTAAGACCTTGTCTACACTACTCAGTTTTGTCGGCAAAAGGCAGCTTTAGTTGACAAAACTGTGGAGGTGTACACACTACAATGCTCCTCCCACCAACAAAACTCTCCTGCTTTGCTGACCAAATAAAACCACCTTGACGAAGAGGCGTAGAGCTTTTTGTGACAAAGTTAGATCTACAAAGTGTCAGTGTAGACACTGCATTCATTATGTTGCCATAACTGGCCTCCAGAAGCTATCTCACAATGCCCACCGTGACACTCTGCTCACTGTTTTGAACTACTCTGCCCTGCATCCAGCTCCCCAGGCATGTGCCCCTCCCCTTTCAAAGCCCCAGGAAGATTTGAAATTGCTCAGTGTGGAGACCTCACATAGCTACTGTCCAGCTGAACGTGCCAGCTCCCTGCAGCAAACGCACTCCTGCCTGGACTACAGGGCAAGGGGTGGATCTCCTTGGTCTGGAGGGAGAGGAGGCTTTGGGAAAACTCAGACGGAATCACAGAATCAAAACATTAACACAGAATCCTGCTCTCCCTGGCACTAGGACTGCAGCGGCAGGCATGATGGGCAGGCTGCTGCTGGGGGTGGGGGTGGGGGGGGGAGAAGAAGAGACTGGTGGTATGCTGTTCAGAGCCAGGGAGGGTGCAGAGGTCAAGCCCCTCTCCCTGCCTGTGTACTGGTGCACCAGCTTCTGCCTCAGGATTGGTTGCTTCAGCCTACTACAGCTACACGCCTTACTGTGGTTCAGTATTAAAAATGCTCCTTCAAGGCATCCCCCAAGCTGAACTACGCCCCCCCCCCTTAGGCTCCTCATAGCCGTGTGTTCATAATGCACAGCACAATACCGAAGAGCAGTGGAGGATCCAGGCTTTCTGACAGAGATGGCTGAGTGGCAGGTTACCAGGGCAGTTGAAAAGGGGCTGGGAATCTAGTAAGATGCCCATGGAACAATAGGATTGAGAAACCTTCATCATGTGACGCTGCAACTGCCCCCATGAGGCATTACAAACCCTTCCCGAAGCACCCTGTGGCAGTTGCACAGTGGGATAGCTACCCACAGTGCACTGCTCCCTGTGTTGATGCAAAAGCTGCTATTGTGGATGTGCTTCACTGACACAAGGACATGCAACGGCATTGCAATTAAAGCAGTGGCTGTATGTCGGTGTCACTTGCATTGACAAAACTCTGTAGTGTAGACAAGGCCATAGTCCACTATATAGGCACCACTGACATTTTCAAAATCGCTGCTCAGTTGGCATCTTAATTTCTACCGACTGGCATTTGCAAACTGGTTTAAGTCCTGATGCCACACCACAGCTAATCAGCAGCTTGGAGCCTTAGCTTAGTAGTTCTAAAACTACATAGGAGAACACATATCTCAACAGTGGGACCCAATCCTGTAGGTGTACTCTGAGCACATCTAAGACCTGATCCTGTCCGACTTTGCAGTGGGAGGGATGGATGCAGGCCAATGATGGGGCCAGGGGGCAGGGCACTGCAGCACAACATCCACAAAGGAGACAGCTGGTGACACAAGGAAATGTAGGGACAGTGTGAGAGAGTTATCAAGTGTGAGCAGGAGTCAGAGAAAAAGTCTGTTTGGCTGCCAGGGCATATATTCATGTATTCCAAGGCTGGAAGGGACAGTTGTGACCATCTAATCAGATTTCCTGTATACCAAAAGCCATAGAACTTCCCCAAAATCATTCCATATCTTTTAGAAAAACATCCAATCATGATGCACATATTGTCAGTGACGGAGAGTCCACCACAACCCTTGGTAAGTTGTTCCAGTGGGGTTAATTACCCTCACTTTTTTTTTTTTAACAAAGTATGCTTTATTTCCAGTCTGAAGTTTCTGTGTCTTCAACTTCCAGCTGTTGAATCGTGTTATGTATTTATGTGCTAGATTGAAGAACCCATTTTCAAATATTGGTTCTCTACGTAGATACTTACAAATTGTAATCAAGTCACCCCTTAACCTTCTTTATCTTAAGCTAAATTGGCTGAGCTCAATGAATCTATCACTATAAAGCAGGTTTTCTAGTCCATTAATCATTCTTGTGGCTCTTCTCTGAATCCTCTCCATTTTATCAACATCCTTTTGAATTGTGAACACCAGAGCTGGACACAGGATTCCAGCTGCGGTCATACCAGTGCCAAATATAAAGGTAAAATAACCTCACTCCTCCTACTCAAGATTCTAAGGATTTCATTAGCATTTCTGGCCACATCATTGCAATAAGAGCTCAGGGTCAGCTGATTATCCATCATGACCCCCAAATCTTTTTCAGAGTCACTGCTTCCCCATGTAGAGTCCCCCATCCTCTAAGCATTCTTTGTTCCTAGATGTATACACGTATATTTAGTCATATCAAAACACTTATTGTTTCCTTGAGCCCAGCTTGACAAAAATCTGTGGGCTACATACATACCTAACTCCCAAAGAGGGTTCATGGCTGAGGATCTTGAGCAGAGGGAGGCACCTGTTTCCAATCAGGTCATCTGCTTAGGCACCTAAGTCCATCTCCTGGGCATTTTCCATAGGGTAGCATCCTCCACTAGCCACTCATCTTCCTGGCTTCTGATGATTCCATTTTTAGATGCTGAAGTCTCCCCAAGCATTATATGAGGAGTCTGGGCGTCTAGCTTTGGGCTGAGGATTCCACAAGGTGGCAGGGCACCATAGTGGTTAAGTGTTAGGCTCAGACCCTCAAAAGTATATAGGTGATCTAAGTGTTTTACCTACTTCGAGGGAAGTTTTGGGGTGTACTGTTCACACTCCCAACAGTGCATAAGGGCTTGTTAGGTTAAGCCAGGGGTTCCCAAACTTGGTTCGCGACTTGTTCAGGGTAAGCCCCTGGCGGGCTGCAAGATGCTTTGTTTACCTGAGCATCTGCAGGTATGGCTGCTTGCAGCTCCCAGTGGCTGCGGTTCACTGTTCCCACCACTGGGAATGGTGAACCGCGGCCACTGGGAGCTGCGAGTGGCTGTACCTGCGGGATGCTCAGATAAGCAAAGTATCTTGCAGCCCACGAGGGGCTTATTCTGAACAAGCTGTGAACCAAGTTTGGGAACCCCTGCGTTAACCAATATGCTGCCATGCACTAGACTTAACACCTGTAGTAGCCTGCACAGAGTGAGCAACCCACACTGCATTGGCAGCTCATTGCCTCATTACTTCTTGCTCCGTTACACAGACTTTATGGGAAAAATCCATGCTCTGTGCCTGGTGCTAGGGGAGAGGACCAAGGAGAATGAAGTAGTTTGTTCACTGGCAACTGCAAACAAAATCCCAGTGGGGGTCAAATGTTTGTATTTTAGCAAGTAATACCCTGATGCCTTACTTATCTTTCAGAGAATCATAGGAGCTCATGGCAACTACTCACCGTAGCTGCTTTCTTGGGCCAGTAACGTAGAGTGTATGGGAGTGGAGCTGGAGTGAATATGTGAATAGGTCCACAAAAACGCCTTGGGTATTTACACATACACACTCTTGAGCTCTCTAAAGTTTGCACTCCCACAGATAAATGTTGCTCCACAATCTGTCCTTTGGGCAAATCTGTATTGATTTGCTCATAATTAAAGTTAAGTTTTTGTCATGAATATTTTTAGTAAAAGTCACGGACAGGTCACAGGTAATAATGAAAAATTCATGGAAGCCTGTGACCTGTCCTTGACTTTTACTAAAAGTACAGATGACAAATGGGTACTCTGGGCAGCTGGGGGGGGAGGAGGGGAGAGGAGGGGCTCCAGGGGCTCCCTCCACTGGCAGCTCCAAGCTGTGGGTGTCCTCCTTCCTCCCATGGTGGTGGCAAGTTCTGAGAATCCTCTCTGCCACCCACTATGGCTTGGAGCTGCCGGGGTACCACCTGCTGCCCGCAGCAGCTGGGAGCTCTGGGAGACCTCAGCGCTGGCTGAGGTCACAGAGGTCTTTGGAAATCACAGATTCTGTGACTTCTGTGACCTCCATGACTAAATCCCAGCCTTAGTCATAATGGATAAAATTTTCAAAAGCACCTGAGGAAAAGGTACCTCTACAGTGTCTGGGTGCAGGTCACATGCCAGGTTTTTCTGGGTATATCTTACTTATTAATTAAAGGACGAGAAGCAATGGGGTTAAATTTCAGCAAGGGCTGTTTAGGTTGGACATTAGGAAAAACTTCCTAACTGTCAGGGTGGTTAAGCACTGGAATACATTGCCCCTGGAGGTTGTGGAATCTCCATCATGGAAGATTTTAAAGAGGGATGGTCTAGATAATACTTAGTCCTGCCATGAGTCAAGGGACTGGACTAGATGACCTCTTGAGGTCCCTTCCAGTCCTATGATTCTATTATTCAAATTAACTGGGGACTGCCCAGTAGCAGAAACAAAAATCCAATCTTTGTACTGCGCCTTGTAGACTGTTCTGGAACCAAGGCTTCCAGCTCCTGGGCAGACCAGAAACACTGGAAATCCAGCCCCTTAAACCTCCCCAGTTCTCTACCTGGTAGGCTATCAGGGCAGCATGGGCAGCCCCAGAATCTTTTTTAAAAGTCAAAGCAACATTTCCATAATGAGGGTTTTTTTTTTTCTTTTTTTCTTTTTTAACTTCCATTACATAGAGAACTTCCAAATGATTGGTTTTGGTTCAAATGGAAAAGAAACCAGATTTTGACATCTGCTGCACAATGCAATTAGTATCCTCTTCCCAGTTCTACTAACAATCAAATCAACTGTTTTATTATACCTATAACTAAATGTCTGTCCAACCTGAACTTAAAAAAAAAAATGTCCTTGGTTACTCTCTGTGCTCAGCTAACTATGTTTACCATAAGTTTGGGAAACATTCAACATCTTACTTAAATCTTGATTCTCATGTGAAATGAAGTACAAATAAATACCACAGAACCTGCTGCCATTTACAGACTATGGAACCTTTCTATCACAGAGGCTCCATTCTGTACCCTGACATTGGATCCAATTTATTTGGCTCTGTTTTTGCAGCTGGGTTGCAATTTTCAACATTTGTCTTCTTGCCTTTTCCCCATTATTCCCTGCTCTTTGCCCTTACTCTGGTTATTTACTTCTAGCATGTGGCTTCCTGGGCACTATCCATACAAAACTGTTCAATAAAAATGATATAGAGCTCTATAAAAAGCCCATATGGAAAAAAGCCTTTGTAAAGATTTAACATCTGGCCTATTGCGCTTATTCTTATAAAAATGATTGAATCCTAAATGATCTACAATTAAATCCATAAACTACTCTTCCCTTCTTCCCACTCCTACCCTTTTTTTAGTATTGTACAAAATTATTCATGTTCTTATGCAGTCTGTTGACCAGGAAAAGATTTTTTGTGGGTGTGTAAAAACTCTTTGAAACCTATTTTACCGAATCTCTGAAGGAAAACAATGAACAAAAAGGAATAATGTAAAACAAGGGGATAAAATATACATTTAAGATTGAGATTAATATATCGATTTGACCTTATCTGGAGTGGTCAGCATCACTGACATTTTTATTGTACATTTAAGGCTCTATCAAAAGTCCTTTGAAATTAATGGAAAGACTTTCAATGACTTCAGTGGACTTTGGATTAGAGCCAAGTTGTTGCTGCATAGTTCACAAGGGCTGGATATGGAGAAAGGTTACTAAAACAGCAGTTCCTGGAGGCATTCCGCTTGCAGAGAATGATGGCAAGAAGCATGCCTCTGGGTACACTGGAGGAGCAGTATCTGCTAAACTTATAAGAAGGTGCAACATACTCTGTCTCTGTGGGGCCAGCACCATATCGTAAGGGGGATGGAATAAGGCCAGGGCCCTGCCCACTTTATAGTAACTAGGGCTGCTTTTAGTGCTTTGACTCCCTAACATACCCTTTATGCTCAGAAAGTCTGCTTCTGATCACAGTTACACTATGCAAATCCAGCATACCTCCACTGACTTAAACTACTCTAGGTTTATGTGATGCCACTGTCTTTGGAATCTGGTCCGGGCATTGCAAGCTGTGGGATTTTAAGAATACCTGTAGTCATCTTCCTTTCCAAAAAAGCATAGTTAAAATCTGTCCTTTCAAGTGCAACTTTGGTCTTTATGATGATGATCAGAAGACTCTTTGTCTTCTGCTATTTACACTGTGGGGAAAAAGTCTGAGAAGTCAGCAAATGTGAAAGGTTATTACACAATTATAACTGTAAGATTTTACTCAAATTTTCCATGTGAGCCAGATATGATAGGCTACACTAGAGTGGGTAGGAGCACAGAGTCGTCCATGCTCCTCCAACCAATATTACCATTCAGGAATCCTTCATAGTACTGGAGCCAGCATTCTCTTAGCAGCAAGTTCATGGGGGTGCTATCATTTTCAGTTGCATTAAACACTCTACAGAAGTTGTTGAGGCCAGATAGTTTCAGTCCCACCCTTCTTCTCCCTCCAGATATTCTCTCTCCCACAAGCTGGCAAACCTCAGGTGGATGGTGCTGGGAGGAAAGCAAGCTTATGTCTTTTTCTAAAGCTGTGGCAAAGGCTACAAGTGAGCATGCTTCCCCAAATGCCCTTGGAGGCTCATCTATTGGTTGTTTTCACTGGTATAAGAGCCAGATTAACTTCTAGTGGAAGTCTGTTGCATTTGGATCAGTAGTTACAGCAGGTTTGCATTTAGCCCAGTGCCTCCACTTACCACCCCTCAGGTATGAATATTCTCCCTGCCCGCCCTCTTCCTTTTTCCAAGGTTGCTCTGGATCCAGGAGCATGAACTAAGTTTCCAGTGAAAAAAGTAGGGTAATATCAAAGGATGATTGATCTCTGACAACACAAATGGTTAGAGTTACTTATTTTCTTGTCCAGTATCTTTTCTTATACTGGTTTTAGTTCTACAGTTGATTCCTGTCTAAATTTGAAACAGACTCAGTTGGATTCAGTAGCCCACTGTCATGGGAAATGCTATTTTGAGAGAGGATGCTATTTCCAGTAGACGGGCAAATCCAGCATACTACTATGTTAGTTGTATAGAAAATGAGAACAATTTAGAAAAAAATGATTATTAATAAACTTACTGGCTCACTTTTTTAAAAGTTTATTATAAGCACAATTCCTCACTAATGTCATTCTGCATATATTACAAAATAGTACCCTAACGTTTCACATTACAGAACTGAAATGGGAAGCTAAATATTTCTATACCAGACAATGGGCCAGACATTCACAAATGTTCATGTGCCAGTGTGCATGCAAAAATGCACTTAGGTATCTTGCACCAGATTTTTTCAGAAATTCTGAGTGCCCACAATTTCACATGACATTAATGGTAGCTGAACGCCATCAACACCTCTATAATCAAGCTTCTGATTTGCACATAAAATTAGAGAGAGAGAGAGAGAGAGAATTGGACTTGCACAGCAAAGTACATTCTGAAAATCTGCCCCACTGTGAATTGGTTCCCCCATTAAAAACAGAAGTACCATAAAAATATTATAACGCACCAATACACAAAACATAAAGCAAATATATTAGATGTTATTAAAATTAAGACTATTTGATCCCCATTTCAGTGCAGTCTTCAAATGTAATAGTCCAGCAGTTTTATTGTTTCTTTTTAAGACTAATTGAGTCTACAGTGTGAAATTCATTCTGGTAAGGAATGTTCAATCAGGAAGAGAAATGCTTGACTAATTATTCAGGAGTGCTGTAATTTTATTTTTAGGAGATTTTCACTAGGAAGTCCAGAAGAACTGCTGTTGCAGAGTTGGTAATCAGCATTGGGATGAACATCATCTGAGTAACATGCAGCAGAAGCTGCCTAGTAAAGGGAACTGTGATGCATGGCAACCGAGTTTGTGGTAGGTAGCAGTCACAGTTAAGGTCAATTAGATGTCTGTCATCTCTGAGTGGCAGCTGCAGTGGCTTAGATATTTAAATCCGTGCTTCCCAACCTCTTCCGTCCCATCACCCACCTATCACAAATGTAACAAGTGCATGAGCTATTGATATGACAAGCCATCTTGGAACTCCTCCAATAGTATGAAATAGTCATGCCATTGTAGTCCTGTCACTGTAGTATGATGGAATTATAAACAAAACTGTTAATCTTCAGATGTAGCATTCTGTTTACCACCCTCAGTTTTTCAACCCTTATGCTCATGAATAATTTTTATTTATGAGAGTAAAGGGTTACAGGATCAGACTAGATGCTATTTGAAAGTAGAACATACTTCAATTTATTTACTGTGTGCAGTTCTGGTCTCCCATGTTTAAAAAAGATGAACTCAAACTGGAACGGGTACAGAGAAGGGCCACTAGGATGATCAAAGGAATGGAAAACCTGTCGTATGAAAGGAGACTCGAGGAGCTCAGGTTGTTTAGTCTGACCAAACGAAGGCTGAGGGGGGATATGATTGCTCTCTTTAAATATATCAGAGGGATAAATACCAGGGAGGGAGAGGAATTATTCCAGCTCAGTACTAATGTGGACATGAGAACGAATGGATATAAACTGGCCGTGGGGAAGTTTAGGCTTGAAATTAGACGAAGGTTTCTGACCGTCAGAGGGGTGAAATATTGGAACAGCCTTCCGAGGGAAATGGTGGGGGCGAAGGACCTGTCTGGTTTTAAGATTAAGCTAGATAAGTTCAGGGAGGGGATGGTTTAATGGGAACATGATTTTAGTCAAAGGAACAGCGTGCCATTGCTGGTAAATAGTATAATGGCCAATGAGGGTCTGGCTGGAGAATCTTGCCTACATGCTCGGGGTTCTACTGATCGCCATATTTGGGGTCGGGAAGGAATTTTCCTCCAGGGTAGATTGGCAGAGGCCCTGGAGGTTTTTCGCCTTCCTCCGCAGCATGGGGCGGGGATCGCTAGCTGGAGGATTCTCTGCTAATTGAAGTCTCTAAGCCACAGGATTTGGGGACTTCAATAGCAGAGTCAAGGGAAAGGGTTGGGACGGCTTTGTGGCCTGCGTCATGCGGGAGGTCAGACTAGATGATCATAGTGGTCCCTTCTGACCTTAAAGTCTATGAGTCTATGAGTCTATGAGTCTATTTTCAGTAGAATCGCTAAGCATTTCCTATCAGTAGCACCTGGTAACCTTAGTATACTTGTTGTCTGATACCAATAGTATGGTGATTCTTAAGTTTTGCAATTCTATAAGATTCCATGAAGGAACCTCTATTTGGATTCTAGAAATAGAAATGGATTTAGACAAACCTGCTTTACTTTACAAAATGAAAATTTTTTTTTCCTCTGGAAATTATTCACTTTGCCTCTTTTTATATCCACCAGGTTTACTTTGAAGTTTCTTTGTAGTTTGAATGGGCTACTGTGGCAAAGAAAAAAAAAAGCTTTGTTTAAACGGAGGTAACAGGAACTATGTTTTTTAAAAAAGAAATGATTCTATTGACAAGGCTTCTGTGTAGGCAGGAGTTATAGAGTACTATATCCATTAAGAATACCATAAACGTAGAGGTGTCTAAGCATAGCTAGTTATCTACTCAACCTGCATGTTACAGGACACTACTTTGATTTAGGACATCCTCAGATCTTTAGGCAGATTACTTAAATATCTCCAGGAGAAATCTGGAGGAGAGAGGGAAATTTTATTTAGCAAACAGTTTTAAATGCAAAAGATATTCATTTACCAAGCATTAGAGTTGGTCAAAAATGGGAATTTCCATCCCATGAGAAAACACCAACATTTTAAAATTTGTTTTAATCCCAAATTGTTACAAAAAGTCAAAATCCCAAAATATTTTGTTGTGAAATAATTGAAATGACCGTATCAAAACATTTTGCTTCTATAATGTCAAAATGTTGTTTATATAAAATATTAACTATAATATATAGAATCTTAAATCATAGATATAAATAGGAAATGGAACCATTATTTTCATCTTTATCTACAGCACTTTGTATATTTATTCAAATATTAATACATGATGTATTCTTTATGGTCTTTAAGGGCACTGAAACTTCTTAAGAAAGTGGTGTGTCCGACCAACGAAAATTAATAGTATTCATTGTCTCCTCCAAATCTAAATTCCTGTGGATTGAGACTGCAAGGGAATTCCTTTGCAGTATTTTCTCTAATGTATATGTTTGAACTATAAATATCCATTAATAATTGCCATTGGATCACGTGAAATGGGTTGCTTCAGATTTGGATGTGATTCAACAGCCATATTACTATATGGAAATTGCAGCGTAAGAGTCCATCCTTTATTTACACCTCATAAATAGTGCAGAAGATTTGTTCTGCTGAACAGAACACTTGACCCTAAGAAATTTATGAACAGAGTTTCGTGGCCTGATTTAAAAAAAAAATCTGTGATTTAATGTTTTTACTTACGGATTTCAAACAAAGCATGTTCTCTAGAGCGTCCTCTGAAAAAGGACAAAATGCATTCTTTTTTTAATCTTTCCGTGTTTTTAAAGAATGAGTTTAATAAAAGTGCGCCATAAGGTTCTGAAGAAAATACCCCAGATAAAAACCATCCTACTTAGATAGGGGAATTCATTCTTAACCCTTGGAATGGCCTCTTTGTGCTGTTTCAGGACAGTATTAAACTGGCAGCTGGAAATTTCCCTGGTCTGAGGGTGGGGATCCTCAGATGATATTGGGGTAGTCATGCTGGGTCTATAGCATCCCACTTCCAAATCTCATCACAGGGGGCATTCCAGAGGTGGTGACCTGAGGGCAATCCCTGCTGATAGATGGCTATTGGAGGCTTTGCAGCTAGGGTGTAGTTTAGAGCAGTCCTGAGGGCTGTGCCTGCTGTGGCTGAATCATCTCCCAACTGCCCCCAGGATAAGGAAGCCACAACTGGCTCCTTTGCAGTTCCCCCACCTCTGCTGTGCTCATTGGAGACTCAGTGACTCAGAGGACTGACTGACAACCCTCATCATGGTCAAACAAGGGCAAACACAGATTTTGCATGACTGTATGTGCTGAAACTGTAAACTTGTTCGTAACAGGTGATTTGTTGCCTCGCATCTTAGGGCACGATCCTGTTCCCATTAAAATCAATAGGAATTTTGCCATTCACTTCAGTGGAAGAATAATCGGGCCTCAAAGTCTCAGTCCTTTAAACCACACAGCCAGGATTGACGTTGACTTCAGGAAGAGGCATCAAATGGGAGAATATTGTACCTGAAGAATGCACCCACAAATCCAAACTGGAAGCAAAACCAAGTTATTGCTAGAGCCCTGGACGGCTCCACAAATGTGGTCAGTGGATATAAAGCAGATAGCCGCTGATTTGCAGGGCTCTAGTTGTTGCACTTGCAATGCTGGGGAATTAGAAGACAACCAGAATATCAAAACCCCTTAAACTGCACAATAGTTGTATGCTGATTTGTGGATATAAGAGAGATTTGTATTTTTAATTGTATTTTTTTTCTCTGCACCAAAGGTGAAAATGATTGCAGCCCACAGAAAAACTGCTCATTGAATTTTGTACTATATGTATCATATCTAACCTGTCCCACCTAATTTTGGAAGATATTGGACAGGGGTATTTTTATAATATAAATCTCATGGACCACATTTTCAAAGGGCCTCTGATTTGTGTGCTTGCAAAATGTGCAATGGTGTACACAAATTAAGTAATTGTATGTCCAAGTATGCAGCTTGTAGTCAAAAAGTAGGATATGGGCATAGACACAAATTTGAAGCCCTCTCAAAATCCAACCCTCCATTACTGGAGGAGTCATATTTTCACATCTTTTCTGAATATTAATCCAGGATGAATAATTACTTCCATATGTGGATTTATTATGGACACTGAGCTGCCTGCCACTTTGACTAAAACCAATCTCAAAGAGTGAACAGCAACTCTTGATTGCCACAAACAGAGTTGACTTATTTTAATTACGTTGTCCTGACTCTGAGATCCTTTGTATAACCAGTTCAGGATAGCTGTGTATTGGCATAGTGGGAAGGGATTGTTCAATTCTATCAGTAATTTCATCTTCCATGATGAAATGAAAGGATAGCTGAGACCCTGAGTTCAGCACATTAATTAGCACTTACCTGTTGGAACAGCTCAATTAGCAGTTGGCTGTAAGAAAAAAACTGATACTTTTTTTTTTTTAAACTGGACATAATTCTGCATTGGAACTGTGTGAGCCAAGCATAATTGGTTCTTTGTGAACCAGGCAAGTAACTAATATCTGTTACCTAATATATACTTAAAAGTTTTCAGTTGAGGAAAGACATCTGAGGAGTATTATAAGACCTAAATATTTGCTGCTATTACTTTATCTGTTTGCAGTAGCACTCACAATGTGCTAGGCACTTGCCAAACACTCAAGAAGGAGTGGTCCCTGCCCTAAGGAACTCTCAATCTAAGGACAGACAGACAAGGTGACAGAAGTTAGGGGGAAGGGGGGAATAGGTTGTTCAAGCCAGCTCAGTTCACTCCTAAACAGCATGGCAGAAGTCCTTCCAGATGGACTTAAATATGGACAGGGTAGGGACTTTGAACTCTGAAGTTGCACCATTTATAGGAGACCATGTGGAAAGAGGCATGGAGGGGATTGTGTAAGACACTGACAATCAGAGAAGACTGGGAATATCAGTGGAGTGGAGGGGAAGAGGAGGAAACATAAAGCTCAAAAAGGGATGGTATATAGGGAAAGGGCAAAGTTATGTAGAGTGTTGGAGGCAGTAACAAGAGGACTAAATTTAATGTGATAGGGAGCCACAGAAGGGAATCAGAGAGGGGAGTGACATGATTAAATTGACAGGGTAGGAAGATGATTTTAGGAGCTGCAAGTTGTTTGGAGGGAGATAATGTGCATGTCTCAAGGGTCAGAGAGGAAGATGCTTCAGTAGTTGTGGCAGGATATAATGGGGAGCACTGACTGAATGAGAGATTTGGTTGTGGGGATGAAAAGAAAAGGAACATCTTGGACATGTGGAGGGAGAATAAGTGATGGATATGAACTGGATGTGTGGGGGAGAGAGGAAAAAATTAAATAACTCTAGGGACTGCAGGAAAGCCTGAGCTGTGAACTACATTTAGGATGTATTCTAAGCAATAGTAGACATCCATAGGCTGAAACATATTTGCATAAACTGTTCATGGAATGATTTCAAAGAGTGAACAACTTAATTTAAAAAAGGATCTGCTCACATTTAATTTGTTAACAGAAACCAGAGCTATATTCCTTGATTGCATTTTTCACAAATACTCCCAACTCTAAATATAAACATTGAGCTTCTATAAGACAAAGGGTGGTGTTTAGAGTGAACTCTGTCTTGATCAGATATGGCCCCATCATCCAACCTGCTGATTGCTTTTTAGAGACCATAGCTGGCCAAATAATGGCTGGGGATTGGGGGGTTGGACTTAAGCCAAGACAGAATTTGGTCAATTCATTGTTCAGAAACCTCCTGAGTCTCACAAGGCCCTAATTTAAGGGAAGAAGTGATAATAAAATGCAATATAGGGACAAATAATATTATCAAATGTAGATGTTTTGGTCCTGGTGATTTCAATAAGAACCACCTGTAACCAGCCAAGAAATTTGGATCTGAGTGTTCATTAACGATGACATAAATGGGAGCTGGAATAGAAAATAAAGGATGTTTATGACGTGAAGATCAGGGAAACCTGTTTGGATAAAATCAAACCCAGTCGAGACTCACCAGTCTGAAAGGGACCGAACAATCTTAAAACAATGGCAGGAACATTTTAAAAAACGGAGTGGGTGGAGAGTGTTTCGAGAGAGTGAGCAAGTGACTGGTAGGTAGGGCTACATAGAGAATGCTGCTGCTAAAGGAGCCAACAGACACAAGAGAACCTGCCTGTCAAACCACCTTGCCCTTAAATATATGTAATGAATATACAGAGGTGTTCTTTGAGGTCTAAAGCAAATTATCATCTGGACCATTTTCCCACTTTTCAACACCATACAACTCACCCACTGGTGGGATCTCTGTGTGTTGTGGTACAGTAACCTTCACCGACTTGGGTTGTGTGCCAGGAGCTCTACAGCTCAGAGGCAATCACTACAGACGCTTCAAATGTCAGTCCACAGAGATTCTAATACTTACTGGATTCCCAATAAGTACATATGCACAGCTAATAAAAGACTTTGTGGGTTGGCAGAAAGGAAAGGGTGCACGTAATGGTCTGGTATCTACCAAAATCTTAGTAACTTAGGAGGATACTTTCAAAATACATAAATGGCCATTTATTAGAAGGAGAATTTCAAAGGCATAAATGACCATTCTTTCAAAGGAAGTTGGGTGCCTAATTGCCTTTTAAGCTTTTTAAAGTCTAGCCCTAAATTGCAATAAAGAATATACACAGTTAGAAGAGGTAAGATAGTCGATCTGCTGGAGAAAAAACAGTCTCTCCTGTTGCCTTAAATATGATACAAATTTTCAGAGGGTAGCAGGACTCGGAAGAAGGATTGAAAATTCAGCCCCAGCATTGCTCGTTTCAGTAGGTTATTGTTTTTTTAGATGAATGCACAAACAATAGGATTTTAAAACGGAACAAATCAGACCAAAACATGATATTGACACAAGGGGGACAAATAGACAAGGTGACGCAGTGGGGATCCACAATAGTTGACCAGAACCCTCTCTGAGGCAAGGGGGAAACTCACTGACAACCAACAATTTTAGAAGGGTTATCTCAAATGGAAAAGGATGGGGAGACGACTTGTTTCCCTCCCTCATACAGTAATGATAATACCTAGATCTTATAGCAGGGGTCGGCAACCTTTGGCACACGGCTCGCCAGGATAAGCAGTCCCTGGCTGCGGAAAGCAGCACGGGCCGAGGGACGTACTGGCCGCCGCTTTCCGCCACTCCCATTGGCCTGTAGCAGCGAACTGTGGCCAGTGGGAGCCACGATTGGCTGAACCTGCGGATGCGGCAGGTAAACAAACCGGCCCGGCCCGCCAGGGTGCTTACCCTGGAAAGCCGCGTGCCAAAGGTTGCTGACCCCTGTCTTATAGCATTTTTATCAGTAAATCTCAAAGTTCATTAGAAAGGAGGTCAGTATCATGATCCCCATTTTACAGATGGGGAAACTGAGGGTATTGCTACACTGCAGCTGGGAGTGAACTTCCCAACCAAGGCAGACAGACTCATGCTAGCTGGGCTCATAGAACCATAGGGTTAGAAGGGACTGCAAGGGTCATCTAGTTTAACACACTGCCGAGATGCAGGATTTGTTGTGTCTAAACCACAAAATGAAGCTTGGGCTAGCATGCTAAAAATAGCAGTGTGGGCATTGTGGCTCAAGCCTAGGGTGTCTGGTGGGCTTGAGAGTCCAAGCTGCAGTGCCCAGACTTCTATTACTAGCATGCTAGTTTGAGCCCCACTAGTGCAAGTCTCTCTACCTAGTGTGGGATGTTCACACGCACCTGCAAGTATAGGGAGATGGAGTGATTTGCCCAAGGTCATACAGCAAGCCGTGGCAGAGCTGGGAATAGAATGCAGTTTTCCTGTGTTCCAGTCCTGTGTTCTAATTAGAACAATGGGACTCTGTACTAGAGAAATGTTACACAGTCAGGAATAGTGCCCTGAAGATCAGAGGGAGGAAACTCATTCTTCAAGCGTGTACTGATGCAGCTCACATAAAAATGGAAGGAAGAGCTCTTGATTTTTCTTCTGCTTCTGGCATTTACACATACAACTCCCTGGACAACCACAAGAACTGGGCATGGTGAGTTACACTGACATATTCAGTTGTAGGGCACCAGCAGGGAGAAAGAGGCAATGCATGAGCAGACTGCCTTAACTTAGGCATCTGTACTACTTACACGGAAGGACCACACTAGAGATCTGAAAGTGACTGTACTCAGCATAACCCCAGCTGTGAGGAAGTTCCTCTTCAATGAGACTCCTGCTAAATATGCCCCAAGCCTTTTATTTTTTAGAAGCAGACATTAAGGAATAATGCAGCCATATTAAGTGAATGTCTGCTTCTCTGGTTTTTTTTCTCAGCAGCTGCTGCCAGCCAGATGTACTGTTCCTCCTTTTGTGATTGGCTTTCTCTACTAGTGCTGCAGCAGCTCCTGGATGTGGTTACCCAGACCTGCTTGGTGCCATGTATCTTGTGCAACAATCTTGCACTTGGCAGTCCTATCATGGCTATCTGTCTATCAAGTAAAATTTCAGAGAGACAGACATTCTCGTGGGAGCCAGATTACCAAAGGTTATGGTCTCACCTCTCTTACTGACTGTAAAGTCCCCAACCCTTTTTTCTGAGTAAGGTATACCCATATGCAAGAGGCAGTCAGTTAGTAAATACCCATTTTACAAACAAGCTAATTAAGAAATATGGGAATAAAACCCAGATTTCTAATATGATAGAGCTTGTCTATCATGGCTATTAATGACTCTCCTCAAGATGCACTGTTCCAACCACTAGACAACATTCCCCTTTGAGACAGGAATTCTGATAGACAACATTTCCCAGCTCCCAAAAAGTTGCCAGTAGTGCTGGTCAATTTTTTTCTGACTTTTTTTTTTTTCTAAATTGAAAAAATAGGACCTTCTGTAAATGACCCCCCCCCTTTTCTCTCCCCCCAAAATACTTTTTTTTCCTTTTGAAACTTTCCTGTTTTTCCTTTAAAAGAAAAACAGGAAAATGTTTCAGGTTCAGGGTCCCTCCCCCCAACAATAAAAACTACAAAAATCAATGCAAATAGTTAATTTATTTTACAAAATTTTAATGGAAAATACTTGTACTTTTCAACCAGCTCCAGTTATCAGGGCTGTCAAACCATCGATTATTTTTCACTAGCATTAAATCTTCATAGTTTTTTCAAGCTGAAATGTATAGTTCTATGAAAATTGGAAAATATGCACATTAGTTACATTAAATGTGCATAACATATATCTAGAGCTGTACAAAACTTGGAAGAGCTGTGATTATTTAGTCCCCCACCACCAATTTCCTCTCCGGGTTTTTTTTTGGCTTCTTCAGTGGGTCCTCCCAATCAGGCCCGACTCTAGGATTTTTGCTGCCCAAAGCAAAAACAATTTTGCCCCCCCCCGTTCTTTAATTACCCCACCCCCGGCCCCGCCTCAACTCTGCCCCTTCCCCAAATCCCCAGCCCTGCCTCCTCCCTCCAGGCTCTCAAGTCTGGAAGGGAGGGGGAGCAGCGGCGCGCGAAACAGCTGTTCCGTGCGCCACGGCCGCTTGGGATCTCCCCCTCCTCCCAGGTTTGAGAGCCTGGGAGGGAGGGGGAGACTCCAAGTGGCCGCGGCGCGGGCGCCGCTTCTCCCCCTCCCTCCCAGGCTCCCAAGCCTGGGAGGGAGGGGGAGCAGCGGCGCGCGAAACGGCCGCTCAGGATCTCCCCCTCCCTCCCAGGTTTGAGAGCCTGGGAGGGAGGGGGAGACCCCGAGCCGCCGCGGCGCGCGAAACAGCTGATTCACGCGCCACTGCTCCCCCTCCCTGCCAGGTTTGAGAGCCTGGGAGGGAGGGTGAGTAGCAGCGTGCGAATCAGCTGTTTCGCGCGCCGTGGCAGCAGCAGCAGAGGTAAGCTAGGGCGGCCGGCGCACATTTTTAGGGGCGGCATTCTGGCGCCGGCCATGCCGCCCCTAAAAATGTGCCGCCCCAAGCACCAGCTTGTTTTCTGGTGCCTAGCTACTGCTTTTGGTCCTTTATCCTAGCCCTGTATGTTGGTGGCGGCATCCTCTTCTAGCCTCTGCCTCAGCCTGCTTCATTTAGTGGCCTCTGCTTTTCCTCTGAAGAAGCTGCTCACTTCTCTCCCAGTTGATTCTGTCATGGGCCACTTTCTTCTACTCATGTGGATAGGCCATCTTGCTTAACCAACTCTCAGTTCAAACTGACTGCATAGTCATGATCACGTTTTGTAACTGGGGTTTTGGTTGAGGCCTGTGTGTTTTTATGTTTTGTTGTTAATTTAAAAAAAAAAATTCATTAACTCACTCATTCCACAACCTCTCAAATGATGATACCAGTGCCCAGGTAGTTGTGGTCCCAAATGGATACAATAGGCAACAAAGCTTACAACTATGTGCTTATCATGAAAGAGGCTTCTGTTGTGGTGTTCTATTGTTTTGTTCTATTGTTTCTGGACTGGGATTCACATGATTATAGCACTGAACTAGTGGCATTATATTTACAGTTGCAAATGCATTTCCATTCTAAGACCCTATTTTAAGACTGTTAAAAATTCCCCTAAACATTGCTCTTTGAATGAAAACAAACATAATAAATTTAGGATCAGAGGAAAATGTCATAAAGTAGAAATGCAGTAACATTCCGTTTGGCAGGTTTTGATATCTGAGCATGAGATACCTGAGCATAAATCCCTGTATTTTCTCCACCAGTTTTTCAGGCACATTTTGCACTCTGATAATTCAAAGATCATTTCTTTCAACTTTCAGACTTGCCAGGGCCTTCGTTTCTCAAGAGTGTAAGACATGTCTGAAGAAATGTGGTTTATAAACAACAAAATGAGAATGGTTTGGGAAGCAAATGGAGGACATGTATAATACATTGTTTCCTACTAACTTGCGGCATCTGACTTGAGAGGATTACCTAGTATTGCCTCCCAAGCATTCCAAATCTATGTGTGAGGCTCCAAAAATCATGAGTGTAGAGCCTGGGGCTAAGCCAGCCCTGATTACAAGATAAGCTCCACCTGGGAGGAATCAGGTAATTCCAATATAAAAGGCAGCAGGAAGCTGTAGAGAGGGGTTGATTGTGAGAAGTAGCTGAGACTGTCAGAGGTGGGTAACCTGATTCTACAATAAGGCAGTTCAGGAGGCTGGAGCTAGAACTGAGGAAGCCATCCTGTTTGTTTTAAGAACAGGAGTACTTGTAGCACCTTAGAGTCTAACAAATTTATTTGAGCATAAGCTTTCGTGGGCTACAGCTCACTTCATTGGTTGCATGTAGTTTATTTTGGGACTTTTGAGAGCTGTGTTTTTGACAAACTGTTGCCAGCCTGGTGAAGAGTGAATTAAAGGAATTTGGGCTAAGAAGACTGCTGAGAACTGAGTGAGCTCTTAAGAGCCCCAGGGAAGAGGAAATAGAAGTGGGCTATAGCCATGGTGCTGTGTGCCCCTTGCTGCTGCCATATGTTAGCTCCCTCATACCTAGATGAGGGATAGGAAGGAACTCTCCACTCTTCTTTTAGTAAAGGGGAGAGGTGCACCCACATGCTTTCTTAGTTTAACTCCTACTCAGCTTCTCTGTGCCTTGATATCAGACCAGCAAGCTAGACATAATTTTCATAGAGAAGGTGCATTGCAACATCAAATGCACATGTTAAGTACCCTTTAGTTATGAAGAGGCAATCTTCAGCAACACAGTATGTGAGAATTACCTCAGCAAAGTCTACCCATGCTGCTGAAGCTAGTGTCCAAAGGAGAAAAGTGGTGCAAAAGAGTATATGGTGTCCATCCAGCAAAACAGTTAAGTGCTTAGGTACTTCAAGTTTGTGAGTAGTCTTAATGAATGAATGGAACTATTCATGTGTGCTAAAATGCTTTGCTAGATTAGGTCCCTAAATGTTACAAGATGCGCAAGGCAGCCTAGCGAGAGAACCATATGAACAGAACAATATTCTGTTTGCTTAGGATTGCAAGAGAACTTGAACAACTTCAGAACAGATGCATAATACCTCACGTTTAAAGAATATGTCAAATGAGTCCATCCTTATGGGGGAAAATGTGCTCCTGTATTAAGTGACTACATAAGTGGCAGTCATAGCAAGGTTATCTGAGCTTTTCCAAAATTTCCTGTGTTTTGCACTCTTGAATCTACCTTATTATACCCCCCCGCCCCCTGTTCCCTTGGCTGGATCTCTTATGTTCCATCTGTTTATGAAATTGTTCTTTCTGCTGTCCACACTCAATTACTACATGACGGGAAGCTTTTAAAGTGAGTAAGTACAATAGTTATTACTGAAGCATTTCAATTGAACTGGAGAATTTCACAGAGGAGATGCAAGAGGATCAGGGAATTTAAAGTTGGCCTTCCACAATGCTGTAATAGCAAACAGTGCATTAAGTAACCAGGATCAGCTTCTGGAATTCAACTTGAAAGGGGAAAAGGACAAAAATGCTTTCTGTGATATGCAGCGATGAAATGGGTCAGCAACTGTATGACTCACGAATGACATCTGATTCTTTTAATGGTGTTAACATCGTGTAGGTCACCTACCTTTCAGAACTCTCTGAAGAGGAGCTTTTTGCAGCTCAGAAGCTTCTCTTGCAATAGCAGAAGTTGCTACAATAAAAGACATTTCCTTACCCATCTTGTCAGTACTGCAGTAATTAGTAAAAATAAAAATCTCTAATTCCCATCCAAACTTGACTTCCATGGAAGTCTGCATGCCATTATAATGACTCTCTAAAATGCAATGTGAAGCAAAAATAGGTTAGGAAAAGTAGCCATTGTAATAGAAATCTAACTACAGTACACTATGAAGTTGTTACACTTTCTTTTTCTCTGCTCCATATCTCTATTCAGACAGCCCCAACACCCTTATGTGAATTGTTTTTCTATTACTGATTGGAAAAGCAACCATTACATTACTGCACATGTTCAGAGGCACAGTTCTTTCTTAAAACCAGAATGTCTGATGAATTGACACAATATACCCCCGTTTGGAAACCTCGCAGATAACACAATGTATTTTTAAAATAGAGAAGGCTTTACAGTGGTGTAAATCCACAGCAACTCTCATACCAGTTTAAATGAGGAAGATCTGCCCCGGAAAGTGTAATAATAAAGCAAATAGTTCTACAATGCTGTAACAATATTGCCAGGGCAGAAAGGGACGTTAACTCATTAATACAATAATTCCTCAAGCTGAAATATATTTCAGGCTATGTCTACATTATGGCTCTTATGCCAGTATGGCTATGTAGAAACAGCCCACACTGAGGGAAAGATTTTCTGTTTATGTAGGAACACCACTTCCCCCAAACAACATTATTTATGTTGACGGAAGCATTCTTCTGTTGACAGAGCTGCATCTACACTTGGGGTTTTATTGTCATAGCTACATTGGCAAGGGTGTGTGTGTGTTTTTCCACATCGTGAACTGATGTAGCTATGCCGAGAAGTGTAGATTAAGCTTCAAAAGTTATGCACAAAGCTTAGGCAACACTTTGTTAGTTACCTCCAAACCAGTCACTATTTAAAAAAAAGTTACAGTGAATGTTAGTGCTGTGAGGAGTCAAAGTGTGAATGCTCCCTCTAATAGGTAAGATGAGGGTTCCCTTCCTCCCAAGGCATCATAGGTCCTTTGCCTGGTTCTCTTTGCAGGGAATTAATAGTGCCTTCCCTGTCTAAGCAGGGTATTTGAAACTATAAGCTTGGTGTTTGCTTTTTGGGGCAGAAACTATCTTTGTCCTGTGTTTGTACAGTACCTAGCACAATGACTGGGGATCCAAGATCATGCCACAATACAAATAGTGTTTGTCCAATACTCAGCCAATCAGATCAGCAGTAGATGTTTCAGAATAAACATGCTAAGTGACACCTGTTATATTGAAAACAGTATGACAAATTAGATCTCTTTAAACTTGTCCTTTTTTTCTTTAAATTGCCAGATGTTGGGCTGACTTCCTTGGCTAACCATAGCCCCTGTCTATTCTGCCACGGGAAGCACTTTTTTCAATATTGGAACCTGCCATGAGATGGATATATAGAGATAGCTATTAGAGAGGATGAAATCAGTATCGTGTGGGATATACGTTTGATTTTTGAGTTCCTCAAAGGTATTTGAAAGTACTGTACTGTAGTAGTATTTTACATACAATGCATCATGAGAGCAGGTCAATATAGTTAAGGGTAATTAGATACGGATTATCACCCACTACTACAATTAAAAATGTTTTATTTTAATGCTGTATTAATTGATAGAAAACAAGAAATATTTTTATATTGGAGCTGTCAGTGTGGTGTTCTTGACGATTAAACTTTGTTATGCTCAAAAATTAACTTCTAAAAAGAGAATAGCATGTGTTAAATTTTTCAAATAAGAGAATCATTATCCTTGCTAGTTATAACACCACCCATCTTCACTGACATACACAAAGACTGCCTTTAAAATTTATTTTAGTATATTAGCAAATTCACAGTTAATTAATCGTGGCATCCCTTTCAGCTTTTGTTTAAATCCAAAATTCAACAAATCACTAAAGCATTTTATACTCAGTTCATTGCTAATTAACAAAGTACTAATGCCTATCCTTAAATGCACTGCTGCAAAGGATTATGTAAACATGGACTAGCTCAGGGATCGGCAACCTTTGGCATGCGGCCTGCCAGGTTAAGCCGCCTGGCAGGCCGGGCCAGTTTGTTTACCTGCCGCATTTGCAAGTTCAGCCAATCGCAGCTCCTACTGGCCGGGATTTGCAGCTCCAGGCCAATGGGGGCTGCGGGAAGCGGCGGCCAGCAAATTCCTCGGCCCAGGCTGCTTCCCGCAGCCCCCCATTGGCCTGGAACAGCGAACTGCGGCTAATGGGAGCCATGATCGGCTGAACCTGCCAAACTGCGTTGCCGATCCCTGGACTAGCTACTACTTAGTTTGCACCAGCATGGTCTACATGGGGCAGCTAGAGAGCAATAAGTTACAGTGCTTCACAATTCACAGCCTTCTCGTTTGTACTGTGGCACCATGTAGACAACCCCTTAATTGGGGAATTGGGACCTGTTCCTAAGGGGTGATGAAGACTTTCTGTGAAGTCAGCTCTTTGTCATACCCAAACTGAAAGCTGTCAGAATCCCTAATAAATATGGTACCTTTCCCTCTGACTTTGACACATGTAAAACAACAATATCTTTAATAACCCAATAAAGATTATATGGATTACTAAATTCCAATAGATATTGTACATTAAAATATACAGTATATATACATAGCCCATGTTAAAAACAAAACAAACATTCTTTCTGGAAACTTTTAATAGGAGAGACTGATACCATTATTCACATTAAGTAGCATTTTAATCTACATGTGTTCCCATTCATTTCAATGGGAGTACTTGTAAAACAGTGCGGGTATTAGAACCTCACCCTAAGTAAATAAGCGCTTTTACTCTCAGAAACCTTACCTAACTGGATTATTGCAATGGTAAAAGCCCTGAGCCAAAACACAGATCAAACACTATAACTCTTTGTTGATAAACAGCAGAATTCCTTTCCAAGACAACTTCAGCTACACTTTGTAATTTGGGTTGTGGGGAGATTGTTCAGGTGTAGTTTTTCCAGAAAGCCTCCTTTGCAAAAAATGAGCTTTGACTTAGGTCTTTGAGGCTATTTATGTGAAAGGTGTGGGTAGTCATAAATTGATTTAGCCCCAGGCAGTAATCCCTAGAGGATTTAGCAACCATGAAATTGGAGTTTATCCACTCACTCTAGATGTTTTCATTCAGCACCACTTCTAAAGGCTTAGACTGAAGAGAGAGATTTTTCTCCTCTACTGTTAGTTACCTTCGTATAAGCATCCTTTGCACAGGTTATGAACTGAAGTATAGTTTTAGCCCACTCAGGGAGGAGATGGGGGTGTATCTTTTCCCCAGATTAGGGCACAATGTCTGAGCCTGCTGATTCTTGCCAGAGGGCTTTTGCCAGTGACTGTAGAGAACTGTATTAATAGGTCAAGACTTTCACTCTTTTAGTTTATCAAATAGAACTGAGAGGTTGCTTGCTTCTGGAGCAGGGAAGTGCTCTCATGGAACAAGGTGGGGCTTCTTTTGGGATTCAGGAACTGGGGACTCTTGGAAGCTTGTCTGCTTGCATTAAACGTTCTTAGTATAGTTATGACTGAAGAGGTATGAGCTCCCAGATTTGGGGACAATGATGCCTTGATTAATCCTGTCCCATGTTGTCTGCTCTATAAAGCAGGTTGACAACGATTCTCTGTGGAACAGTTTTCCATCAAAAATGCCATTTCATCAACTTTTTGGGGGGGAGAAATGTGTGCCTAATTTCTAGTTTGAATTTGTCTGGCTGTATCTAGCATTAAATAAAACCTTTTTGGATATTGTGATGGGGTGTCTGCTCTACCCTGGCCCATAAAGAGTTAATGGAACCCTAGGGGTGCTGTGCAGAAAAGCAGCCCATAGGAAAGGGGCTGTGAGGCACAGCAAATCAGGTCCTGGAAGGCCCATATAAGAAGAACTGCAGAGCAGAGCAGGTTCAGTTGCTCCCTGGAGCTTGAGGAGGAGAAACTGTCTGCCTTGCAGGAGGAAGAAAGCTAGCACCTTGGACAGAGCAGTGCTGGGCAGGATCCGGGGAGTGAAAGCGAACTCCTGGCTGACTGCTGACATGCTGAGGCTCTGAGATAAGGATGGAGGTGATGCTGATGCTGCAGGAAAGTGGCTCAGGGAAGTAGACCGAGAGGTTGGAGGAGATGCAGCATGTGGCTGCCATCTCCAGGATCCCTGGGCTGGGACCTGGAGTAGTGGGCGGGCCTGGGTGCCCCCCACTATCACTGAGGAGGTGGCTGGACAGTGGACTGCAGTTCCCCTGGAAGGTGGGGAGGGGACAGAGTATGGCACAGCCGGAGAGTGATGTAGGTCCTGGAGCAGAAGGGATGGCAGTGAGACACTGCCAGAAGAGGGCACACTGGCTTGTAGAGCTAATCCCTGGGACAGCCAGCAGGAGGTGCCGCGGTGGTGAGTCATACCCCACTACAGACATGAACAAAAGTGGTGCAAATTGCTGCAGATTCACAAACAAATTTGGCCCAGGGTGATTTCAAGTGTGTTTCAGACTGGAGTCAAATATTTCACAATAGCTAGAGATGTAATAACACTATCTTCAAACAAATATTATTTTTAAAAATTCCCCTGTTGCCTCATATCTTGTCTACAAAAATTGGAAACATGTTATGCTTCTAGAAATGTTCTTGTTATATTTTGGTAAAAATGTAGTAAATAGAGAAGGTAAGGTGGTTTTTAAGTATGTCATATGATGCTGTTTTAGGAAGGTGTAGAATATAGTCAATTTTGTACAAAACATTGTGGACTGCCTGGAGGAATGTTAAATATTGTAATCTGAAGAGCATGGTAGCTGTATTCAGTGCCACTGTATTTTGGAGAAGGAAGACACTTTTTTAAAATAATTAAGTTTCCAGGTTATGAATATTCAGGTTCATCCCCCTTGTGCAGTCTTCCAAAAGGATAATTTTGTAGCTAAAGTAAGCAGGGTCTGACTTCTATTTAAATCAGATTACCAATCAGCCAATTTTATGCCTTAAATCATGTACATTACCAGGAAAGGCTTGGCTACATCACTTAGATGCAAAGAGAGCACCGTAGCTAGTCTCTTAACACAACAAAATCCTTCTTTAGGAAATTTTCTCTTTAGACTATTATAATTTATGGTGATAAATCAGTGGGCCAGGCTCTGTACACTTAGAGATATCTATATGGGTAATACTATGAATCATTTCTTGTCTTTTTCTTTTTTCTATTTTGTAACTTTTTCCCCTTATTGCCTTATATCTCCCCATTTTCATATTCTTTCTTCCCTTGTGTGCCTATCCACATCCTTTAGTTTCTCTCCTTTCCCCCACTCTTGGTCTCCTCTACTCTTACAGACCTTCTCCCATTGACACATGTTCTCAACTTTCTCTATCCTGCCTCTGTCAGCTGGTTCCCTGAATCCCTCTTTTCCTCCCTCTCTCCCTCCACCAACTCCTCCTTTATCCCCATAAGATCTTTCCTCCTCCATCTCTTTACATAAGTTTCCTTTTACATTCTCTGTAGATTGCTTGTACTGCCATGTGGCATTTGACCTAGCCTGTGCTAGTGTGAATGTCTTGTATCATCGTCAACAAATGTCAGCAGGTTGTGTAGGCTACAAAGTTGTGTACCCTACTAGTAGCACAAGTAACCACTGAAGTTAATTTATTGGGTTTCCATGAAACAAATACTTGGGTAAAAGGAGTAATAGATTTGGATTGAGGATAGGGTTTGGTTGAGAGAGATGAAGGTTTGGTCACTTCCTAAAATACTTCCTAGCAGATCAGTTTCTTCCTCACCATCCTGCTTTCCTTCTCTCCTGTGTTCCCTCGATCTTTGGAGAATTTTATCTTGGAGTCTGTCTCTCTGCTGGGACCAGATGAGCATATTAGTTCAAATCAGGTTGCTTCTCTGTCAGATGTAAGTGTGAATAGAGGTCAACTTTTTATGAATTTAGCAAATCTAGTTAGTCAGATATCAGCTTTAAAATCTATCTGGCAGCTCAGCAATCTCATAAGTATTCTAGCCAATACTGCGATGGAATTAAAGTAGAATAACCCCTTTTAATTGAGTACAAATTAGTTTTACTAATTTTAACATTAGGTTATTTCCAGGTCAACTTTTACCTTGGCTAGTGTTTTTTAGATCTGGATACTTTGTTATTTTTAACCAATAGTCTATTAATTCACCCAGAGCCACCTGAATATATAATCAACAGTTAATTGATCCAGTGTAGATACAAAAGTTCTAGTCAAGTACTGAACATTTGTACACATGCAATCTTTTAAATAATTAACAAACCAGTTTTGAGGCCCAGTAATGATACAAAGGAACAAGGCAAATCAACAAGATTTCTTATTACATTTATCGATAATAATCAGTTACCAATTCTTTAGTATTTTTAATACATTTATTACACTTCCAGGACCTCTGCAAAGAACAAGGATACACTTGTTTTAAAGACATTCTTAATAGTGTAATCTGTGTTACCTGAATAGTTTGATACGAAAATGACAAGTTTAGACTATCACAAGCAATTGCTTTGTTAGGCCAATTTGCTTGGGCTTTTAAAGGAGAATATGCATGCAGCATTATTTAGTTAAAATGCAAAATATGGTTACTTGAGGTCTTACTAAAAAGAGTGTAGACTCAACCAGATAACTTTCAGTTCTTTGTATTAAAGAATGGAAAAAGAAATACAATATCGGAAGTAAAATCTCACTGCTGTTAAGCCTGGAGGGGGGGGAGGGGGCGGGGAGAGGAAGTCTCTCTCCATGCGTTCAGCTATCTATGGTGTCCATGTTGTGTTCTTGGGTTTATATATCCTGTTTGGGGTCTGTTAGAGGAAGGTAATCCTCTTACTTTCTATTTGGCTCTTGTTCGCTGACCACTCAATTTCAGCTAATTGTCTTTGCTGCTTCCATCAGTATCCAGTAGATGTCACTGGTGTGTAACACATTTCTTTGTGTTTCTTGGAGGGGTTTTTGTTTGTTTTTTTTGGATTGTATTTTAGTATTAGTGAATAATATTTCTTTGAAATACCCCCCTTTAAACAATTTCTCATAATATTCTAAAGGTGTACCTTGTTTACATAATTGGATCTGTCAGTACTAGATGACCCTGGAGGTCCTTTCCAGTCCTCTGTAATGTTCTTTTCTTTCTTGTTCTATACAAGTCATACCATTTCCATAGTGCAATAGTAGTTTAGAAAGCAAACATCCCTTTCAGCCTTTTAAATCTAGGGGACATAGTCCATGCATTTTTTTTTATGTAAGCCCTAAATGATGTAAAATGATTGTGAACAAGAGGCATTTTCCACATATAGAGAGACTATTTATCTGATTCACAAGGCAGACAGATGTACAGCTTATAATTTGGAATGAAAGACATATTGAATGAACAAAAGATTATCCATGGTGTATTTTATTCATCAAGCACACCAGTGTGTAGTTTATAATTTGGGTTGAAAACTTGTGAACTGGAGTTCTTGGAGCCACAAGGAAACTTGGTCCCAGTAACATAGCAGACTGTCATGACTGGTTTAAACCTGCAGCTTCCCCACCCATCTCTTGATCTTGATTCATTCCCAGTATGTAAAGGGCCACTTTGCATAGGAAAGCAAGATGTTGCTCTGCTTTGGAAATCTTTTGGGGTTCCTTTTTAACTAGGCCAGAAGATAGAGTGAGTTTATCCATGTGTAAATTTGAGAGTCTTGCTTAGATGATTTAGCCATTCTTTAGTTTCTGTTCTCAGTGGAATGGAACCTCTAACCTTAACTGATTTGTCATTCCTTAGACAAAGCGTCTCACACAATGTGAACAATTTTCTTATTGCCTTTACTTTCAAGGTGGAGTTGAGTAATAGGTGGACCCTATCTTGGGGGTAAACAAAAGTGGATAGTTTTTCTTATTTGAGGAACTGAAGTAATTAAGTTATTAATCATTCCAGGAATACTATTTAATGCTCATGTTTGTGTGTGCACCTTAGAGGGTTTTATTACCTGTACATGATTAATTTAAGAAGACACTGTCTCATCAACACAATTATTTTCCACTACTTCAGAATCAATCTTTGGCCTTTCCAGAAAATGTTGTGAGCAACATTTATTAGCCACGAGTTCATGTTTCCACCAGCATCAGAAACTGCAGTAAAATTTTTGGGATACGAAAGAGAAGGAAAATACAACAGAACCTCATAATTATGAACACCTTGGGAATGGAAGTTGTTCATAACTCTGAAATGTTCGTAACTCTGAACAAAACATTATGGTGGTTCTTTCAAAAGTTTACAACTGAACATTGACTTAATACAGCTTTGAAACTTTACTATGTAGACTGAAAATGCTGCTTTTAACCATCTTAATTTAAATGAAACAAGCACAGAAACAGTTCCCTTGCCTGGTCAAATCTTTTTTAAACTTTCACTTAATTTTTTAGTAGTTTACATTTAAAACAGTTCTGTGCTGTACAGTACTTTTTTTTTTTTTTTTGTCTCTGCTGCCTAATTGTGTACTTCCCATTCCAAATGAAGTGTGTGGTTGATTGGTCAGTTTGTAACTCTGGTGTTCGTAACTCTGAAGTTCAACTGTAGTGTCTTAAATATTTTCTCCACTACTCCATATACGACTCCATATATGTATATTTTCTGCACTACTCCATATACGACTCTAAAGTGTCTTTTAGTTTTTTCAAGTTTCATAAATCTCTCTAGAGGGGGAAAAATGGACTCTTTCCACAACAGCTTATTTACATAATGTCTGTAAAATACCAATTTTCAACAGAGAAAAACACAAACCAGAATTGTTTTCAAAATCAAATTTACATAATACATGCAAATGTAGTAGTTCTGCATGGTTAGACCAGCACCCTCAGCAAAAATATTTACTTTGGAATGTCAACATTAGAAATCAACAATTCCCAACACTTAAATACAGAGCTTGTGGGTTTATAATATTCATTATCAGCATTTAGATTTCACTTTCCCCATGTTCATTAGTAGATTAAGCTGTTTTTTTTTTCCTGGGGTATTTGTGAAAAGACAAATGATATTTAAATAAAAACAGTCCAATAAGCCATGAGCTGCTTATTTTCAAGTTTAACTTTCATCAGAAAACAACTGTTTCTCTTTCATTCTAATATCTTAGATCTTGCAACTGCCACCAACAAGGTAGAGGACGGAGTGTAAGCATGAGGGGGCCCACCTCATCCTCTGCTAAAACCATATGGAGAGTTCCTTTTGCATTTCTCCCATGCTTGAGGGACCTGAGCTTCCCTCTTTCCACCTCTTTGCTGGCTGGTGAAATAGGGACTCATCAGGTAAGAGAATCCAAATTGGGATCAACAATGGGATCAAATGCCTGGCTGGGGAGTTTGGCTCCTCACCAGTAGTTGGAGCAGCACCAGAATCTGATGGGAGAAGAATTGTCCGAGCTCTGAGTCCCTAATCTGCCTCCTTTCTTTGATAGGAAAATCTGTCCCTCGGCTGCTTCCCTATCCCAGCTAGATAGCGAGGATAGAAAAGACATCCAGCTCTCCCTACCCTCTAAGGGTATATGTCTACACTGCATAGTAAACCCAGGACTGTTATTCCCTTAGACCAATGGTTCCCAACCTGGAGTCCGGAGCCCCCTGGAGGGCTGTGATCAGGTTTCAGGGGGTCTGCCAAGCAGGGCAGGTATTAGACTTTCTGGGGACCAGGGCAGAAGGCTGAAGCCCCACCACATGGGGCTGAAGCCCAAGACCCTGAGCCCTGCTACCCAGGGCTGAAGTCAGAGCCTAAGCAACTTAGCTTTGCGGGTCCCTCAGTGCCATAGGTCCCCGGGCAATTGCTCTGCTTGCTACCCCCTAACGCTTGCCCTGGCTTTTATATGCAGAAGAACAGTTGTGGTGGCACAGGTGGGCTGTGAAGTTTTTATATAACATGTTAGGGGGGCCTCGGAAAGAAAAAGGTTGAGAACTCCTGTCTTAGGCTTTGTGTACGCTTAAAATACTACAGCTGCAATACTTAAGTGTAGACACTTATTATAGCGACTGGAGGGGTTCTGTAGTAAATGCATCTCTCAGAGCAGGGCTGGCTCCAGGCACCAGCTCAGCAAGCAGGTGCTTGAGGCGGCCAAGGGAAAGGGGCGGCACGTTGAGCTCTTCGGCGGCGGGTCCCTCTCGGAGGGAAGGACCTGCCTCCGAATTGCCGCCAAAGAAGAAAGTGGCATGGTGGAGCTGCCGCCGATCACAGTCGTGGCTTTTTTTTTTTTCCGCCGCTTGGGGCAGCAAAAACCCTGGAGCCAGCCCTGTCTCTGAGAGGCTGTAGCTAGGTCAATGGAATAATTCTTCATCCACCTACAGCTGGCCAGCATAACCATGTTGCTCAGGATGTGGATTTTTCTAGTGTAGACCAGCCCTTAGCTCCAAACTCAGTGCATGTGTGTGTGCACACATTCACTTTTATTTGGCTGGCTATAGGCTGATATTTTCATTAGCACTGGTTGAAAGATGGAATATTCATTCTGTGGAAAATTCTGATGTTGAATTTTTTTCATTCTGAAGTGGAATGAAAAGTCAAAATTTGGAAATTGTGGAACAGAAATTCTGAAAAATTTTGATTCAGAAATATCAAATATTTCATTTTGATGTCAAAACATTCTAATGTAAAATAATTGTTTCTATATTATATTAAAGAACTAGAATATAAAGGTCAAAATGACCAAAGTGGAAACAAAACTTTACAACCTTGAAACAAAATAAGAGTCAATGTAATTTATTTAGAAACTTTCCCATCAAAACTTTCATTGAAATCAACATGTTACCATGAAACATGTTGATTTCAACAAAACTGCATTTTTGGACAGAAAATTGTTCTGTTGAAGAAATTTTCCACTAGCTCTAATATTTGTCATTTTGTTCTTATTCTCTTCCCCACATCATGTCCCACGACATGACACCAACATCTAAGATGATGTGCAAGCACCAGAATTTGTGAACTTCCTTTCTAATTTATATCTGTTTTAACCACTGGTGCTAAATCTCAGAGATTGGGGCTTTCCTATAAATTTAGCAAGTTAGGAGTGCTGGGTCACGAGATCAAACCTTTCAAAAAAAGTGTGTCTAATTTATAGTTTTGTGTCTTAATCATGTACAATTTGCAGTTTTGATGAGGAAGTGAAACAAGGCATAATTGATTTTAGGCTTCAGTCTAAGTCAAAATATGGGGAAGGAGTGTTCAAACATATGCATACAGAAATACAATAGATTTATATAACCCTTGCAGACTTCAGCTTCATGAACCTACTGCCCACCCAAGGCTGTTAGTAGTAGCAACAGCAGCAAGTGACTACTTCATTTTACTACTAGATAAAACTACTATGGGTGGGTGTTACTATTACATAGCAAAGGCAATCATCAGATCTGTCATTCAGGTGGATGCCATATTGTGTCTTCTTAGAAACCTCTGGATTTATACTTCTGAAAAAGTATAAACTCATGGGAAATTACCGTAACTGTTTTCCCTGGTGGTACTTCTGGGAATAATATAGCATAGCAGAAACATGAGGACGCAGTTCAAGAACTGTATTGTGTGGGTGGGTGGTTCTTCTTACAATTTGTTTCTAAGGTATTAACTGTTCATGTAGTCCAGGGATCAGCAACCTTTCAGAAGTGGTGGGCCGAGTCTTCATTTATTCACTCTGATTTAAGGTTTCGCGGGCCAGTAATACATTTTAACATTTTTAGAAGCTCTCCTTCTATGAGTCTATAATATATAACTAAACTATTGTTGTATGTAAAGTAAATAAGGTTTTTAAAATGTTTAAGAAGCTTCATTTTAAATTAAATTAAAATGCAGAGCCCCCCTGGACCGGTGGCCAGGACCCAGGCAGTGTGAGTGCCACTGAAAATCAGCTCACCTGCCGCATTTGGCACGTGTGCCATAGGTTGCCTATCCCTGATGTAGTCGAAAATAGGGATTCTCTTTAATGATTATTCAGTCTGGGAATGGCTTGCAGGTCTAGAGTGAATGAATACTGCTTGCCTTTCCAGGGCCGGATTAACTTTTTGTGGGCCCCACTGGGGAATGAAGAGGCCAGGGGCAAGAGCACAGCGGGCAGGGTGGATTTGATTTAAATCATGATTTAAATCACTAGTCAGGAAGACTTGATTTAATCATGGTTTTCTACATAAAAGTGCATTCTTGTTGGTTGTTATAACCTTAACACATATTCTTCACAAATCAGAGATAGCTGTAGGTTTCATTTTTAGAAGGTACACACTATACATTTTTAAACAGTGATTTATTTTGAAAACTTTTCAGATGAGTTTTACAGCTATATCAGAAAATGAATAATTGTTTGGTTATTTCATTTACCAAAGATAATTGAAGCAGATATTTATGAAGCCATTAGGAGGTGAACTATCTCCAATTCAACAGCTATTCATATTTGGAGGATTTTCTTGCCAGGCTGTATTAGGAAGAGAACATCGACAGACATTTAAATTGTTTTATTTAACTAAAACAGCAATGTTAAGTATTCTGGATTTTTTTCTTCAACAGCAAACATAATATTTTAACAAAAAAGCATATGTCCCTCACTTCTCACATTTATCTCCAGACTTCTTCTCCTTGTCCAGATCTATTCTGCCCCCAACAATCTTCTATTCATTGAACTTTTTGAAACTTTTCACTTTTAAAGAGAGGAAGGGATTGACTCTGTGTACACAAATTTGCAGAGGGACAATAGAGTTAAGGTCTGTTATTTCTCACCTCTATATATTTATTTATTTAAAATAATTTTTGCTGTTAACAAGCATGTTACCTCTGGAGACACAAATCCACAGTTTGAGAACTGCAAAACTAAGCACCTCTGATGGTATCTTCTAGACTGAGCACTGAGTCCCATTGCATAGATAGAAAGATTAACCTAAATAATCTATACAGAAGCCTGTGGAACCCTATAAGATTGGGTCCCTAATCCATGAACTATTAGAACTCATTTACAAAACTTTTCTTAAACATTACATGAATATATTGTCTCATACTATAGAATTAGAATTTATAATCCCTATTACATTATATCTCATCATGGATCTTAATTAAAACTATCTTTAGATAGATTTTTGAGAAAAAAACTGATTTAAATAAAAAAATCCGATTATTTTTTAAATCATTGATTTTTATCCACCCTGACAGCGGGGACATGTTGGGGGGAAGGATTGTTCCCCAGCTGGACGGAGGCAGGGGCCAGAGGCAGGAGCACAGCGACGCATGGGGTGGGGGGGAAGGATTGGTCCCTAGCTGAAAAAAGGCAGGGGCCAGGGGCATGATGAGCACAGTGGAGCATGGAGGGAAGATTAGTCCCTGCTGATTGGAGCAAGGCAGGGGCCGGGGGCAAAAGCACAGTGGGGTGGGAGCTAGGGTTGGTCCCTGGAGCAAGGGAGGTGCTGGGGGTAAACTGCAAGCACAGCAGGGCTGGGGAGGGGGTAAACAGGATCCCCCCTCACCCCTGCCCACATAGAGCAGGTATCTACCTTCTCCCTGGTTCTAGCCCATTCTCTTTGTCTCTCTCTTCACTGAGCTGAGAGTGAGGCTGCACTGAGGACAGGGCTGGGGTGTAGCGTCTGGGAAGGAGTTAAGGTGAAGGATCAGGCTGGGGGTTGGGGTGCAGGGTCTGGCCAGGAGTTAGGGTGAGGGAGGGGGCTCAGGGTTGGGGCAGGAGGTTGGGGAGTGGAGTGCTTACCTGGGGCAGCTCCCATTTGGTGAGGGGGTGCAGGTGGGAATGTGGGGGTGGGTGCAGGAGCTCCCGTTTGGTTCTCAGGGTGAGGGGGTATGTGGGGGGGGTGCAGGAGTCAGGGAATGGGGTGTGGAGGGGCTGGGTATGTGTGGGGGGTGCAGGAGTCAGGACTGGAGTCGTGGGGGATCTGGGGGGTGCAGGAGGCTGTGTATGTGTGGGGGGGTGCAGGAGTCAGGGCAGGGGGCTGGGGGTGTGGGCTGGGGTTGTGGGGGTGCTCCCACCCCCTGCCCTGAATGGCTCATGGCAGGGGGCTGGAATGGGGTATGCCCTGATTCCACCCCTTTCCCCAAGGCCCTGCCCCGCCTCTTCTCTGCCTCCTCGCCCGAGCAGCGAGTGCACTGTGGCTCCGCTCTCCCCTCCCTCTCCCTCGCGCTGGCAAACAGCTGTTCAGCAGCAGGGAGGGGGAGGGGCAGGAATGCAGCACGCTGGGGGAAGAGGTGGGGGAGGAGGTTGGCTGCCAGCGGAGTCTGCCCTGCTGCAGCAGGAGCCGGCAGTACCAAGCTTCTGTCCGCTGCCCCCCGCAGGAGAGAGTGGTGGGCAGGGGGCGGAGAAGAGCAGACTGGGCCGGGGCCCCTTTGGAGCATGGGCCCAGCGCCAATGAAGCCATGGAAAATCTGGTATTGTGCCTTTCACATCATAGGGAGAGTTTCCAGGGCTGGAATTAGAAAATAACTCTCCCCCCACCCCACCCGATAATCTGGGAATATTGGATCTGTAACTGGATATGTATGAGAGACAACAGGTGTTGCATCTCATAATGGCTATCTTCACAGACTTGGCAAGGAGTACACCATGAATTCAGAACAGGAACAGCTGAAAAAACACCATCACTTCTTTCTTTTGTGTTTTAATTCTGTATTCTACAGTCCTAAATTTAATAAAATCAAAACCACCAAGCCATATAAATGACTCTGGTCTTATTCTGCAGTAATTTATCCAGTTGTATGAGTGCTGGTTTTTATAAAGATTTCTTGTGATTTAGTAATTTAGAATAAACCTGTGGTAGCCCCAAGATCATATAAATCACTGAATGACCTGTCAGAAGCCAATATATCCAGTGAGCAAAAATAACAGACAATCAAGCATATTTTTGTTAATGTCATAGTATTACCCCAATTTTCATTTCTCATCTTGAAAACTTTTAGCTGCTCTATGAAAACGTAGTATAGAATAACTATACATAATGGACTACCTGCTGGTGTCCTTTCCTTCCTCAAACTAGACAGTAAATGGCATAATTGTATGATGTTTAATTTTCAATTTTAGTGCCGACCTATGAGAAACAGCTAAACTAACACAAACAAGATTAGCAGATGTTAACTTGTATTCATGGGAGTTCTGGTTACCTGAAAAAGAGACAGGTTTTGATGTAGTTTTAACTCCATGTTTCGCCATCAACATGGGATGGTGGATACTTTTTATGAGGGTTTTTGGAAGGGAGGGGGAGAGATGTGCATTTTTTTCTGGTTTTTATTTTTCTCCTGCTTGGGGTGGCATGGCTGGTAAGTATCCAAAACAGAGAGGCTTGAGGGTTTATTAAAACACTTGAACTACATCTGCACAGAAAGGGTTCAATTCTGCTCTGTTCTAACGCCTCATTTCGGTAGAGGTGCTGAATTTGGCCCAATGTGGAGAACAAGATGGATTCATCACAGTGTTGGCAAGGACAGCAAGATGGACGGGGATGTTGGTTTAAATTTTTATACAATAAGGCCCACATTTTCAAACGTGGTTGCCTAGCATTAGGCTCCTAAAACTATAGGTTCTCAAATAAGTCATCTAATTTGGGAGCTGAGGTTGCTTTGCACTCTGCCAGATGCTCAAGTGCTTACTCAGGGCCTGTGACCCATGAACCTTTTAATGTGAGCTGCCAAAGGGGATGCATAGAGATTACTGGTATCTCCTGAGTCTGGCATGTACATTCTAGTCAACTACAGAGGGTCATGTGAGGTCTTAAATAAAAGTTAGGATCACGTTGCTCATTAATATTATTGTGAAATGTATGTACAAATACTATGTGAGGAGTTGCGTATGGATGCTGAAAGAATGTTCCTAAAGTCTGTACTAAGGCAGAATTGGCAAACAGGTTTCTCCCAGACAAAGGATGTTTATATGCAGACCAACAGAGACAGATATATAAATTAAGCATTGTAAATTAACAGAATGGGGAATCATTTACCTAGGAAGTCAACAGGGGACATATGAAATCAACAGGAAAAACAAGTGGTGGGGGTTTTACTGCCTGTGAGGACAAATAATGTACGTTGGGGATATAAGTAGAAGTCAAGGAACACACCCCTTTATCCTGCACCTACCAAGTAATCAGGCAGTGTGGTTATATTCATGAAAAAGAGAACCTGAGGCATGGATGAAAACACTGCAAAGGACATTTTGGGATGACATAGGCTAGCCTTCTGTCCAAATAAGTTTTTAGTATTTAGGAATTGCATTATGATTTTGCTTTATATGTAACCCTTCTATTTCCTATATTCTGACTCATATCTGAAATCTTGATAGTTGATAACAAACTTATAATTGTTTTCACTATAAATATATCTCAGTGCTGTAGTATTATACAAAGCAGCTGATCCTCATTCATGCTACCCTGAACACTGTTCCCTTGGGGACAATATACCTGATATTTCTATGAGTACTCCATGGATGAGCCCGGGAGGAAGGGAGCGAACACTTCAAAGGGGATCAGGGTGCACCTATTGTTAACCAGTAAGGACTGGCATAGCCCAAAGAAGATTGTTTGGGGGGCTAACAGACTGAGGTGTCAGGGAGATGACACCCAGTTAAGCACAAGGAAGCCTCCCTCTTGCTGGAAGCCAGGGTGGGGTAGCAAGGTGACTCATGGTCATGGGCTTCCTGAGAACCATCTCAGGGCTTTAGTTTTATTCCCATGGAAGCATTTGTATAACTGTTGAATTGTAGTTATGAAATCTTCTGCCTGTCTTTATTGTGGTAGCAAATTAAGCAGCAAATAAAGTAAAACAAAACAGAGACTGACAGATGGCTTTCATTTGAATTTTAAGTGACTAAGAGATAATCAAAAATCTTCTGAGTGAACATTTTTTCTGTAAGAAAATGCTGCTTCACTGAAATCGAAACTTTCCATGAGAACATGTGGATTTAAATAATTTCATTTTGGAGTAAAAGCATTTCCATAAAGTCAGAATGAAACATTTTGACTTTTTGTTTCAAAGCAATTTTTTTATTTTGAAATTTATTAAAATATAAAAAGTTTTGATCGAGCCCAAACTTTTTTGAAAATTTTTGTTTTGAAGGCAATTTAGAAATGTCAGGATTTCCTTCGAAGTGGAAATTCCAAGTTTCTACCAGCTCTAGTCGAAATGTTCTGGAAATGTCTCTTCCTTCATTACTTATTATAACTACCTGGCATTTTGAAGACATTGAATTCTGTTTGCAAACATAGAAGACGTGATACCTTGCTCCAACTGTTGTGGCAGGTGTCACTGTTACCCATAGTGTTCCAAGCTCTTACTTTGTGTGAGTACAAATGTTAACTTAGGCAGACATGCTGTGGTATTAGATTTGGGCTAGGCAAGGTTTTCAGGTAGAGGCAGCTTCAGGACAGAGGGAACTGAGGAAGCTCTGCAGGAGAGTTTTCTTTCTGTTTTGGTGTTTGATTCGAATCAATTCTTGAAACAGGTTGCTCCTTGGGAACTGGGCATTGATATTGGGCTGAGTTTCCTGGCAGAAAGGATTGCCCTGCAATTTTTTTTTGCCCACCTCACTGGTGTATGTATGTCAGTAAAACAATCCAGACTCTATGTCATGAATTCCTCCTTCACTGGGAAGCCAACTTGCAAGACCACAAATATCTGCAAATGCTTGGCAGAGGGGAAAAGTTGCTGTCAGAATGGGACACTCATGGGAGCAGCAGCAGCAGTATTTTCTGTGTACAAAAGGTATTTCATCACTAGACATCTGTGCTTTTCTGAAGTGATTAAACTTTGTTAATCCTGCTTTTTATAGATGGGGAAAACACGGGCACAGAAAGGTTAAGTGACTTGACAAGTTGTCTGGTGAGCCAAGGGCAGAGCTGAGAATTGAAAGCAGGTCACATGACTCGCATATGCTTACTTTATTGCAGTACCACACTGCCTTGAAGGAGCTTGCACTCTAATGCAGATGGACAAGCATTTCTGACAGATTATGACAGAGGCCCCTTAAAAACTTGCTATGTATCCACATAACCCTCTGAACATTCTTTCTGATCATTCCCCATTCTAAGTTTAGAGAATAGCACAAATATCGTAAACAACAGCAATAGCCAGAAATGGCTGACTCTACAAATTTTAAAAAGGAAAAATTTACCTACAATTTGCACATCACTGTATCTGGAATGTTATATCTACTTTGCTCTAGTTTGAAAAGGAAGTACCTTAGACATCATATCATGGTAACTGTAAGTAAATTCTGATTTCGGTGGGACTGCACGTGTGTAAGTGCATAAGTGTTTGAGGAGAAGTTGGAATCTGTAGTGAGTAGTCATTGTGGAAAGACTCTGAAGAAAGCAGTGTGTCTTGAGCTTTGAAGGAGAGGGAAGCTTATTTGTGGCCTGATCCAATACGCCATCAAGTCAGTGGAAAGACTCCCATTGACTTCATAAGGCTTTGGATCAAACCACTGATGCTGGAGTAGTGGAGACTATTCCAAACATAAGGGTAGTGTGGAAGAAGGAACAAAGAGGAGAAAGTGTTGAGAGGAAGCACCCTGTTTTAAATAATCAGTGCAAATTGAAATATTAGAATTTGTATCTCCCCAGTTGTATTAAAAAACTGAAAGGGATTTATATTAGAAGGGATAATTTGTGTACTGTAGCTTTTATGGTATGTGTCCCTATATTTGCACAGGACTTCTTTTTTCATGATTGTTTTTAGCAGTGTGAGTGAGACTCACAAGAACAATACCTGGTTAATTTTTTTCATTTTATATTGAGCTTTTGTTCTGCTTCAATAATTTTAAAACCGGTCAAAAGCTTTAATGCATTTCTGGAAAGAAATGTTATCTGCACTATTAATGTTATCTTTGACAGGGAGAAAAAACTTAGCTTTAATTTGACTCGTCCTCCTGATAAATTCTGCTGTGCTCTGCAGTATATCCTCTGTTGTGAGCCTGACATTACCATGCAATTTAATTTATAACGTGTTGTTCTGTCACCTTTTCCTCTGCAGCAATAGTTTCAAATCTTTGTGCTTTTCTCCCCTATGTAAAGAGAAGTGTGGGTTTATTGGTTTTGTTTGTCTTTTCTATACAATGGATGTGTTGAGTTGAAAGAATAGATTAAACAAAACTAGCTCTCCTTGTGGCTTTATAAGCAATTGTAATCATGGAATAAGATGAACATTAAATATGTATTCAGGTACATACCTCTAAATTAAAACACATCTGAAGTGCTGTCCAGTTCCTTGTGCAACATACATATAGAGTTGCTCGAGAAACTGGATTTGTGTGTGTAAATATAGTTGCACAAGAAAATGGACATTCAAATCCATATCTCTGTCTCACGCACACTATAGAGTTTAGTTTTCATTTAAAGTGTGTGTACACACACACACTTTACTAATGTTGTTCCAACATGCTGTTAAAGATTTTAAGGTTTTGTGGGGCTCACAGCCTTATAGATCATCTGAAAAGGCTGTAGGTCTAAGGAGATCAATACATTTGTGGCTTACGAAATTAAAGTCTAGAAATGAAGAGAGGTCTTGCAATGGAAATCAATAAATATGTACTGAAAGATTTTCCCTATAAAAGACTTAACTGAGTTTACAGTATAAAGCCTTCTTGATCCCACATTCCTTTTAAACCATATTTTTAGGTAAATATTAAAAATACTAACAACTCCCCATCCACACAATCTACTGAAATGTGTAAACTGTTTCTTGTTATTGTTTGGGAACTTTCCAACCAGCACTAACGGTGAAGTGGACCTTCTAAATTTTATATATATAATTTAAATTCCATTTGTCAGCGAAATATACTCTGTTTTGTTCAAGAAGATGTGGGGTGGTGATTTAGTGGCAGTTAGCCAGTTACCCTACTGGCATACCTCAATGATGATCCACGCACTGGCATGATGGTCCTGATTAATGCCTATCCTGTAGCCACTCTGTGTCAGTGCAAAGGGGCTATATGTAATTGGCACAGTGCAGGAAACCCTCTGTGGATCCAAAGAACAGGTTCCACCAGATCTCACATCCTGCCTTGCAAAAGGCCCTGGCACATAGTGTGTTCTAGAGTGGATGCAGGAGTAACCAGCGCATTCTTGTGCCATGGTGAGTCTGTTCTGTGGTAATAGCACATTGGGCCACTGCAGCAGGGCTGCAAATTAAAGAAACACCCTCCGCTCTGCTGAGGTCAAGTCATCACTTGACAGCCCCTGAATAGAGGAGGGATGAATTCCATAATGGCTGAGGGAAGTGACTGACAAGCAGTTTCTGATGGGGAAACTGATGTTTGAAGGGATTCAGCGAATGGATCAGAGTGGTGCAGATGGGTGAAGGGAAGAGATTGCAGGGTCAGGGAGCAGTTGGGGAAAATCACTAAACATTTTAAATGCTACTGAAATACCATCTCCAAAGTTGTCAGAGTTAAAAGCTGGGGCGCCGGAATGTGGGGCAGGAGGTGTCAAGGGGGCACTTTTCACCCCCCCCCCCCCGGCCAGGCCATTAGCAGCTGGAGCCTGATCGGGGAGCCTGGGCAGCATGTGGCACCATGCCGTGGACCCTGCCTGGGTGTATGTGTGTGTCCAAGAGCAGGTGGAGGCTCTGTGGCTCCCAACCTGCTCCGGCTTCCAGCTTGGGGAAGGTCTCAAGTGGAAGGGGTGGGGCCTTGAGTGGAAGGGGCAGGGTGGGATCCCAGAGGGAGCAGGGGCCCCTGGCTCCCCCACTTTGGGGAAGCTCCACTGCCCCTGGAAAAAGGAAAAATTCTGCCCTAAATGCCCATGTCTACTCCCATGAAGTGTCCACTGTTAGTCAGCATTTATTAAAAACTACCTTACAACTATATCTGTGTTGCTGCAGTCATGTCTTGTCCTAGAAAATTGAAAAAAACACATAGTATCTCAGATATCAGACTGAAGTCCACACCACCAACATGGCAGCACTAGGAATCATGCCAGCATGATTCCCCCATCTATGCTCTGTGACGCCAAAGGGCCATATTGCAAACAGGGGGAGTTAGTGCTGCCTCAGGGAATGTTCGTTCTATGAAATTCCCTGTGACTCAACCTGCAGTTTGGGAAAACGTACCTTAGGCCTTGGCTACACTTGCAGATGTACAAGTTAAACCTGACTTCGTGCAGCTGAGTAGGGAAAGCCCTGCAGTCTGTCCACACTGACAGCTGCCCAGCGCACTGTCGTGGCCACATTTGCGGCAATTGCAGCGCTATTGGGAGTGGTGCATTATGGGCAGCTATCCCACAGAGCACCTCTTCCCATTCTGGCGCCATGGGTTGTGGAAGGGGGCGTGGATGCGGGGCATTCTAGGTTCTGTCCCAATGCCCCATGATGCATTGCTTTGCATCCCAGAAATCCCTTTGTTTCCATCCACCTTTGGCGCCATCTTTCAACGGTTTCTGTGCAGCGCGATCTGTCTGCGGGAAATGGAGCCCGAACTGCTGAGGCGTATGCTGACGAGTCTCGCCAGCCCGTCACGTTTGGCTGTCGAACTATTCCTTAAGATCCAAACTGACAGTGAGAGTGAGGAGTCCGACGATGCTATCGAGCTGCGTAACGTATACGACATGAAATTGCTTGTGTCATTCACGGACATGCTCAGCACCGTGGAACGCCGCTTTTGGGTTTGGGAAACAAGCACCGAGTGGTGGGATCACATCGTCATGGAAGTCTGGGATGACGAGCAATGGCTGCAGAACTTTCGGATGAAAAAAGCCACTTTCATGGGACTGTGTGAGGAGCTTGCCCCCACCCTGCGGCGCAAGGACACGAGATTGAGAGCTGCCCTGCCAGTTGAAAAGCAGGTGGCTATTGCAATCTGGGAGCTGGCAAACCAGTTTGGAGTGGGAAAGTCGACCGTTGGAATCGTGTTGATGCAAGTTTGCAAGGCCATTAATCGCATCCTACTCAGAAGAACTGTGACTCTGGGTAATGTGCAGGAAATAGTGGATGGCTTTGCACAAATGGGGTTCCCTAACTGTGGAGGGGTGATAGATGGGACGCACATTCCTATTCTGGCACCACCCCACCTAAGATCCGAGTACGTTAATTGGAAGAGGTATTTCTCTATGGTTCTCCAGGCACTTGTGGATCACCGTGGGTGTTTCATTGACATTAACACAGGCTGGCCTGGAAAGGTGCATGATGCATGCATCTTTCGGAACACTTGGCTGTTCAGGAAGATGCAGGCCAGGACTTTTTTCCCAGAGCGGAACATAACGATAGGGGAAGTCGAAATACCCATTGTGATCCTTGGAGATCCCGCTTACTCGTTAATGCCATGAAACCCTACACAGGGAGCCTTGACAGCAGCAAGGAACAGTTCAACTACAGGCTGAGCTGGTGCCGAATGACTGTAGAGTGTGCCTTTGGCTGTTTAAAGGGCCACTGGCGATCTCTGAATGGGAAGCTGGACTTGGCCGAAAACAGCATCCCCGCGATTATATCCGCGTGCTGTGCCCTTCATAATATTTGTGAAGGGAAGGGTGAAAGCTTCACTCAGGAATGGACCTCTGAGGTTCAACACCTGGAGGCTGAATTTGCACAGCCAGAGAGCAGGGCTATTACAGGGGCCCAGCGCGAGGCTGCAAGGATTAGGGATGCCTTGAGGGAGCAATTTGAGGCTGAAAACCAGCAGTGATATCTGGTGAGCTGCACGGGAGTGAAGTGCAGTAGTTCCAATCTTTAGGAATCAGTGTCTGCTAAGCAGACAAGCAGACTTGCAGTGCCTGTTTATTTCCTGGACTAAGGAGTCTTTTAATTTATGCAATAATAAAGAATGTTTTCAAAGCCAAAAAATCCATTTATTGAAAAGAAAAAAAAAATTATTTATTGAAAAGAAACAAGGGGGTGGAGTGGGGAATGGTACAATCACAGATTCGCGTATGTCCTGTCTGGTGTGCTATACAGTGAGTGCTGCACTTCAGGATAGCTATACTGCATGGTGATGGGGATTGAGTGCAGAGGGTAAGGGTCGTGATTTTCAGGGCTGGGTGGTGAAGATACTGGTGTTGGAGGCAGCGGGTGGCGTGAAGAACACGGAAGTTGGGGAAAGTGGGTTGGAGGTGACAGTGGGGCACAACGGAAAGAGTTTTGGGACAAGGGCTGTGGGGGGGGCGGGGGGCGTTTGCGTTTGTGGTACTGCTCCTCTTTCTGCATGGCTACGAGCTCCTGGATAGCGCCTGCTTGGCGCTCCAGGATGCTTATGAGCCGATCTGTGCTTTGCTGCCGGTGCTCTGTGCTTTGCTGCCGGTGCACTGAGTTTTCCTGGCGGATCCTGCTTTCTGTCTCCCTCCAGTTCTGTGCTTTGTCATTCTCTTTAATAGATTGCCACATCACTTCTTGCAGCATGTCTTCTTTGCTTTTTCGCGGTCTCTTCCCTGAGACTTTGCAGTCTCTGAGCAGGCGATAAGAGGGATGGCTGAGGTCTCAAGGTTGATGCTGCTGTATAGGCAAAATGCAACATTTAACAGAGGCAGCAATGTTTATACCAGACAGAGTAATGATTTCCCCCACACTTAAGGAGTAGAAAACACACAGGGTCTACGCAATTGCATAATTTTCCCGTCCGAAACAGAGCACACATATCCCATGGGAGCCTCAAAATAGTGAGTAAGGGGGACTGATTGTTTCAGGACTGCACTGTCCTCTGGGTTTCTGTGCCTTAGGGAGAGCCAACAGCTTCAGGGGGCACCTACACTGAACACTGTCCCAACATTTTCCACAGGAGATCGTCCTGGACGATATCTCGCTGCTGAGGGTGACCTGGGAAGCAAGGGAGGGTCTTCTAGTGCAATGCGGCTTCCGCCCTGGCCCATATGCAGCTTGCCTGTGTGCAGCAATGGTCCCCCCGCCCCTCGTGGCACAGTGGCGCGGACACGTTAGCCTGGCTGGGACAAGGACCATGGTGGCTCTCCCGATAAACCTGCCAAGCGCATTGCACACGTTCTGGATGAGACATTCAAGGAGATTACTGAGGCCGATTACTGCGATGTGATAAACTACATTAATGCTCTATTCCGCATCTAGGCATGCATGCCTAACCCTCCTCTCCCAAAGAGCCCGCACCAAAAAAATTCCTTCCCGAAAAAAAAAAAAACCTGCTTACCAGGAACCTGCTCTTCTGTTTGTCCTCCACCAAGTACTGGCCGCTGCGACTGGTTACCTTCTTCCTGGCTCGAGAAGAACTCCTGGCTGCATGGCTCCAGGGATTCCGGGGTGTCTCCATCCAGCCCACCACCATCACTCCCATTTTCCTCCTCCTCCTTCTCCTCTTCCTCCTCTGCCCCCACACCGGCTCTGAAGTGTCCGTGGTGGTGCTCGGAGTGGAGGTGGGGTTAACCCCAAGTATCGCATCCAGATCTTTGTAGAATTGGCAGGTCGTGGTGGGAGCACCCGAGCAGCCATTTGCGTCATGGGCTTTGTGGTAGGCACTCCGCAGCTCCTTCACTTTAATCCTGCACTGCAGGGCATCCCGGTCATGGCCCCTTTCCATCATGTCCCTTGATACCTTCCCAAAGGTATCGTAATTCCTATAGCTGGAGCACAGCTGGGATTGTACAGCTTCCTCCCCCCAAACACTGTTAAGGTCCAGCAACTTGCCATTGCTCCATGCTGGGGCTCACTTGGCGCGTGGAGGCATGGTCACCTGGAAAGATTCGCTGATAGCACTCCACGCCATGCCGGGCTGAGCAAACAGGAAGGGGATTTTTAAAATTCACAGGGAATGTAAAGGGTGGGTCACATGGTTGGTTACCTGAGGCCAGGGCAGTAGAGTTTGAACTGATGACCAGAGTGGCTAGAACAGGCACTGTGGGATACTGCCGAATAATTCTGGAGGCCATTCACAGCGCATTGGGCGGCCACACTGGTGCCGCAGCGCTGCAGCGGCAGCACAAAACTCGCTATTCCTCTTGGGGACGTGGAGTACATGCAGCGCTGCAACCACGGAGATACAGCGCTGCAAATGCCTTGCCAGTGTGAATGGGGAGTGAGTTACAGCGCTGGGGGAGCCTTTACAGCGCTGTAACTCGCAAGTGTAGCCAAGGCCTGAGTGTTACTCCAACCTTCCAGCCCTGGGGATAATGCAGATACTCGGTAGAGGATTAGGTGGCTGCATAGGAGGAGCATCCTGCTTAGGTATATTCCTTTCAGAATAGCGCCACCAGGGCTTTTCCTTTGGCTTTTAACTTAACTTTGCTTCCCTCTGCCCCATGCAGCAGGCAAAGAAGCATAAAGACCTTAGTTTTTGAGATGGTAAGCTGTTTTAAGCGCAGCCTGCCAACTAAATTGCTGGTTGGTGGCAAAAATGGTAACTAAAATCATTTTAAAAACTGCTTTATAAAATGGTTTCTTTGAACAATAATTTTTGAGCATACATGGGGACTTAGCACTGTAATATTATTCAGGAGACACCAGATGGCACTATTAAAGTGAATGTTACAAAATTGTTTAAATATACAGGCAGAGATAGCTTGATAAATGCTGTTAGTTGTGTTGCCATTTTTAGAGGCTGTTGCATATCACCACCAGTAAAGCTTTTTTTCCTATCTGTGCCTCACCAGAATGATTTCTTAGGTGTGAAACTACTCCCTACAGGATATACCCATGCAAGCAAATAAAAACATTACATGCTGTTTAAAAACATGTCAAGGGCCATATCTGTCATTGATCCACCTGTGTATATGGGTCAACGGCAAGAGAGGACAAAGTATACTGCCTATTGAGCTCTTCAAAACAGAATACTAGAAAGGGAACTATAGAGTGGACGGAGATATGAAAGTTCACTAAATATGGGTGTAGAACTGAATTTGTTTGGTTTTTTATCAGTCATGTATCTTTAACTACTTCAGTTCAGAAAATGGCATGTTTAAATTCTGAAAAAAAATCAGTGTACTCATCACAAACTAGCAAGATACAAAAATTCATATGAACAATTACTGCTATTATCTTAAAGAGCAGGTTTGTTTGCCTTGGTGGATGTGTTCTTCCAACTTTTGCCATCTGTAGTAATGATTCTGCACATTACCATCTCCATTATAATTTGACACACTAATAAAAGTCATGCTGCATTTCTAGATCAAGGGCAAGTTATGCCCTTAGGACTGAACATGTGTTCTTGTTCATGCGTTGCAATTTGTCACTTACGCATCTGATTACCCCAGTACTAGAGACTAGGATTTGGTTATTGTTGCAATCTATATCGTATTTAACATTTAGACTCACACAACTTTGTTCTTCTACAATAACTTATCTCTGACTCAGTACAGATAAAATGTGAATTCTTTCCTCAGCATAATGTCATTGCAACTGCTGTTATCTTGACTTCTAAATATTAAACAGTATTGCACTTATCTTTTCCTACTGATTTCTTGGAACTAAATAATGAAATGATCCTTGTGACACTGTTTCCAGTGCCTAGGAGTGAGCATCACCTTGTCCCTTCTTCCTCAGCCTCCAGTGAAAGGAAAATTTGCTTGTCCATAACTGAGTTTCAGCTCCCTGACACCACTAGTCTGTTATCCAACCAAAAAGTCTCTTCACTTGACCCTATTTGGATAAATACTATGAAAATAATGTGTTGGGCCTGACAAACTCATGAGACCCGTCAGTTACTGATACAGAACAGTAAAGCCTTTGCCATTGAGGAGTTCTTAGGCTCACACTCTACTTATTAGTTGCCACCGAGTGTTAAATATATTACAACATTTTCCAGTTTTAGAAATAGAATCATAGAATAGCAGGGTTGGAATGGACCTCAGGTCATCTAGTCCAACCCCTTGCTCAAAGCAGGACCAATCCCGAACTAAATCATCCCAGCCAGGGCTTTGTCAAGCCTGACCTTAAAAATTTCTAAGGAAGGAGATTCCACCACCTCCCTAGGTAACCCATTCCAGTGCTTCACCACCCTCCTAGTGACAAAGCTTTTCCTAATATCCCCCACTGCAACTTGAGACCATTGCTCCTTGTTCTGTCTTCTGGTACCATTTAGAACAGTCTAGCTCCATCCTCTTTGGAACCCCCTTTCAGGTAGTTGAAAGCAGCTATCAAATCCCCCCTCATTCTTCTCTTCTGCAGACTAAATAATCCCAGTTCCCTCAGCCTTTCCTCGTAAGTCATGTGCTCCAGCCCTAATAATTTTTGTTGCCTTCCGCTGGTCTTTTTCCAATTTTTCTACATCCTTCTTGTAGTGTGGGGCCCAAAACTGGATACTGTACTCCAGATGAGGCCTCACCAATGCCAAATAGAGGGGAATGATTATGTCCCTCGATCTGCTGGCAATACCCCTACTTATACAGCCCAAAATGCCGTTAGCCTTCTTGGCAACAAGGGCACACTGTTGACTCATATCCAGCTTCTCGTCCACTGTAACCCATAGGTCCTTTTCTGCAGAACTACTGCATAGCGACTCGGTCCCTAGTCTGTAGCAGTGCATGGGATTCTTCCATCCTAAGTGCAGGACTCTGCATTTGTCCTTGTTGAACCTCATCAGATTCCTTTTGGCCCAATCCTCTAATTTGTCTAGGTCCCTCTGTATCCTATCCCTACCCTCCAGCGTATCTATCACTCCTCCCAGTTTAGTGTCATCTGCAAACTTGCTGAGGGTGCAATCCACACCATCCTCAAGATCATTAATGAAGATATTGAACAAAAACGGCTCCAGGACTGACCCTTGGGGCACTCTGCTTGATACCAGCTTCCAACTAGACATGGAGCCATTGATCACTACCCATTGAGAACATCTGTTCTCTTAGGCCCTGATTTAAAGCCCATTGAGGTCAATGAAAATCTTTCAATTGACTCCTCATGCTTTAGATCAGGCTTTCAATTCAAACTTACACATGGGAACTCTGGCCACACATCAGAAGAGAAGGTGGATATTTGGGACTGAATATGGCCTTAATTATTCTTATAAATGTCTCTTGGAGTCTTCTATGGAGCACAAATAGCATGACTGTACAGTGTAATGATTAGATTATATAGATTGCAATTATTTGCTTCGTCAGTTGTTTTGCTGTCCTCCTGTAAATAGACTTTAGGAAGTTTTTCCCTCACCCCTTTTCCTTTCAAAGATGTTTCCTCTGGAGGACAACCATTATGTTTTAGGACTCCTAAGGAGAAACCACTGAGGATTGCTTCCAGTGCTGGTTCCTTAGTATAGATGCTCTCTCCATCTTCTGATCAGCTCCACAAATGAGGACGTCCATCAGCAACTCAATATTAAATGAAAAGAGCAGATCTCTTAAATAGAGAAAAGATGGCTTGCAGTGGAGGAAACCAATGACTGATATCTATGCAGCTAAAATTAGCAGAGTGCTTCTGGTCAGGTGCTAGCTGACTTCATTGGTGGTGTCTTTGCTATTCCTTCTGCAGAAAGATTCTTTCCCTGTTGCATTATGAAGTATTTCAGTTAAACCATTTAAATTTATTATGGCATAGGTCCTCTGTCCAGCCACATTGGTTCACATTTCAGGTGGTAATCATCTTGTGTTTGATTGTTTATATATAAAAATACATAAAACTTACATCAATTTCTCAAATGTATACCTCAAAGTTAAGTATCAGAGGGGTAGCTGTGTTCGTCTGAATCTGTAAAAAGCAATAGAGGGTCCAGTGGCACCTTTAAGACTAACAGAAGTATTGGAGCATAAGCTTTCGTGGGTCAATGCCCACTTGCGTCTGATGAAGTGGGCATTCACCCACGAAAGCTTATGCTCCAATACTTCTGTTGCTTTTTACCTCAAAGTTAGTGCCCTTTTAGCTTATAACTCCCTCCTTTTAGCTTATAACTCCCTCCTGCAACTCATGCACATTCACTTCCCAGTTTCTTCATTCAAATTCCATCTTAAAACACACACTTTTTTCCCCAATGGACACTATCCAAATACATGTACATTGAGAAGATGATAGTCCAGACACAGCCCAAAGGACATGCTTGCCCTGCAGTATCACCTTCTGACCAAGTGTGGCTCTGCTGAGACCTGCCTCATTTTCCCCCTCACTCAGACTCTCTTAAAATGTATACAGTCCAGATATTCAAAACATTCCCCTTTCTGAGTGTATTAAGTCCTTTGCAAAGTCTTTTAAAATAGAAAAATCTTCATCCCAGGTTCATCTGGGCCCAGTTTTTCCTCCCTAAAGGTCCATCATCCTCTCAGCACCTCTTTTGGAGTTTGGCGTTCTCCATGGGCATTCCACATTGATGCCACCAATCACTTGCAACTGTCATCTCCTTTGCAAGGCCCGGATGACTTCCCTTAAGCCCAACTGGGTAGCAGTAGTCATTCCAGGTACATTGGAGCCCACTGCCTCTTAAAAAGGCAAGTCACCTTGTCACACATCTGTCAGTGTGTTTTAGAATGTAAACCTATAGAGGAAAGGACTTTCTTCTTCTATATTTATACAGCTCCAAGCACATTGTTGTTTAGTATTGACAAAGTGATTTAGGGCCCATTCCATGTATATTTAGAAATCTTGACCACTAGCTATGCAAATTCATATTATTTCATTTAGAAGTGTTTATCACCCAAGAAGTGGTAAAATAGATGAATTATGAACAGGGGCCAGTAAGGATTTTACTTGCAATGATATGGCTAGTAGATTTGAAATCTTTAAATCAGTCTTCTGGCCTCATGCAGAAGAGTTATTAGGAAGTGACTAATCCGTTAATCTCATTTCCTTCTATTTTGTAAACACGGACCTGAAGGCCAGGCATGACCTCCCTGATGCATTTTAATTTGTGTAATTTTGGAAATGCAATTGGTTAACAGTGATGACAAATATGCCTGGCATTTGCTTCACTGTGCAATGTGAGCTACAATGTGAGCTTATTCCTTTGGGAATAGGAAAATACGAAATTACTACCTATCACATGCAAACTTTGCAGCTATGTTGCAACATAATGGCTTTCATCTCAAACTGGTCAGAAAACAATTTCCCTGCTGAGGCAATTTCCAACGTTTTGAAATTTTGTTTTCATTCTGAATAAGAATGAATAGTCAAAATTTTGAAATTTCTTGTGGAACAGTGATTTGGAAATATTGAGTCATTTTGTTATAATACAAATATTTTAATATCCTTGTGTAACTCTTCTGCCAGGTGGAGCCAGCAGCAGCCAGGACTGGGTTCTATATCTAGGGGTTCCTTTTCATCAATACAACACAAAACCAGCTTGAGCCCGCACCCAGTAACTTGGGAAAATGACACACCATCCCTGGGCACCTCTGAGAGGCAATACTTCCCCACTCGCAAGCACAGAGTCTGAATGTAGAAAATAAACTTTTAATAAAAGGAGGGAAGTAACGTGGCAATAATTTGGGAAAACACCACGAAGAGGGTTCAGAAACATAAACCATGAGCAAAAGACCCACCCCAAGTAGGTTGGGTGCTGTCCTTTTCCCCCTCTGGTTCTTAAGTTTAGCAACCCAAAAATCCCCTTCACATGCCCAACCCTTCTCTGCTCCCCACTCACAGTTTTTGCCCTTGGTCAGTGCAGACCCGGAGTTCAGAGGTTCATCTGCAGAGTTCACCTCCCATCCTGGGTGTGGGGAGGAAAGTGGGGGGGTAAAAGGCATCTTACTCGCTCATCACGCCTTTCCGCTGCTGCCCTGCTGGCTGCTTGTCACCGGCCGCTTCCGCCTGCTCATTGCTTACGCTGGCTCGCTGCTTCTGCCAGCCGCTCCGGCCACCTGCTCGCTGCTCTTGCCGGTCAGTCTCTTAGTGATCTTAGCTCTATGCAGGCTGGGCAGAAACACAGTCTGACCACAACTGGTTTCAGATCTCAGTGAGCCATTTAACATAACAAAAACAGCTCTTACTGAAGCCTATTTAGCTCTATTCTTTGAACAATGGGGAAGAGCAGGTTGAACCAGTCTTACAGAGGACCCTGGTTGAGGGTGTGCTTCCTGACTGGGGAGATCTGTTCCCGCCCCTGCCCCTTACTTTCATAGGGTTCTGACATTTGAGCCCTTGTTTTACCCAGGTTCTTTACCCTGAAAGTGACTCCCTCTTTTGGGACAGGTTAAGCACAGTCCTTCTTTTCTGTTTTCTCATAATAATTACAAACACTACCCCCTCATTCAGTACTAACATAATTTGTGACCCGACACCAGCCAAGCTGATTACAGTGAGCAAAACACTGCTCCATTTGCTGAATATCTAGCAAATCTAAGCAAAGCAAGAGCAAACTGTATTTAGGTAACACACCCAGGGTCTCTTCCCCCATCCCAGCTAGCTGTCAGGGAAGCGTTCATTCAGACCCTGATTTCATTTGTAACAGAGTGGCTTACTTCTTCAAAGGATTGAGGTTTAGGACCAGCCAGTCCTGTTCATTAATCTGCTGCAACAGGTGTTCCCTACAAGCAGCTGGGCTGTTGGGAAGGGGAATGAAGAAAGCAACTCCAACAGGGAGTTCCCTGGAAGGGGAGCTAGTGAGAAACTCTGGTGAGAGGAAAAGGGTCTCCAGAGGGAAAGTCCTCAGAGGCAGTGCTCAGCCAAAAGAGCAAGGACACATTCTTCAGAATGCAGGAGTAGGCACCGAGAATTTGCAGAAGGGATGCGCAGGAAGGGGGCTGAATTTTACCTCTTTTCATGTTTAATAAGGACACGGTGAGATCATTGATGAAGAGAACAGCACAGAAGAGACATCTTGGTAGTGGAAGACGATTCTCTGTTTATGATTTCTGGTCTGTTGGACATTGTCAGGTTTGGACTCTGAGAACTTTATCTTTGACCTATGTTTGTCTTAATAAATGAGCCGACACAAGGAGTTTGTGAAGACCTTGTTCAAGAGCCTGAGGGGAAAACTGAAGCAGAGCACCATAACACCAGGTCTTGCTGGCAGAGAGCAAAAAAAGAGTCAAAATATTTTTTTTCAGCCACAAAGGATTGTGGGATTTGGGTCAGGTCAATGAACTGTGTATGGCGGAGGAGCTGGTGGCTTTTTTCCTAAGCAATGGTGTAGGGGAGATGGTGGGTCCTGTGGGAACAGGATGATGGATGTTTTCTAGGTTGGAGTGGGTACTAATATGGCGTGAAGGGCTGAAAAGGGTTGGGGGGTCAACTTTAGGGGTGTTGTTATTGCATGTGTTTTTCTATTCTCCCATATTTCACCTACGTAGTGCTCATTTCTAGGGCAAAACCATTTCAAGAAACTGTAGAGCTGCCTCCAGAACGCCTTGAAATGTTGCATCCTTTGCCCTGATGCTGAGTGTTATGTAGATGGGGAGCAGGTGAAGGGGAGGGAATATGAGTTGTGCTTTGATTGGGTGAAGATGCAGAACTATGCATGTGTGTAAGAGAATGTAAGTCCTTCCTTAGTCCTAGTGACTAGGGCTATGTCTACACTAGTCTACACTAGCACTTACTGCAGTATACTTTATGTCATTAAGGTGAAAAAGGCACCCCTCTGAGAGACGTAAGCTACATTGACCTAAGTGCCAGTGTAGATGGTGCTATGTAGATGGGACAGCTGCTACCGCCACTTGTGGGGCTGGAGTACTCAAGCCGATGGGAGAGCTCTCTCTTATCTGCTTAGAGTGGTTACACTAGACAGCTTACAGCAGTGCAGCTCCATAGATGCAGTTCTGCTACTAAACTCTCTAGTGTAGCTGTAGCCTAGGATTTTCCTCAATTTTATTCTTCAGCCATTGGGCAGTCCCTCTTTCATGACTTACTTCTTGGTTGAATCCCATTGCTTCAGAAATCCTATGGTGAAATATTTGCTGTGTCCTTAAAACCACATCCTGCTGGATCCACCTTTTCAATGGCCGGACATATTAAATAGGCAATCCTATTTCAGCTGCCTTCTGGTTATTATCTGAAACTCAGGGAAGTGAACACAATGGAGCTGAAAGAAACAAACCATTCTATCAGACTCTTACAAAATGGAATTTCAGGGTGTTGCATGCACAACACAGGAGAGGGAAGCTGTTTTAGGGATTAGATGTCAGCAGCTCCTCCCTCACTTGACTGAAGTCTATGGTGCTGCACTGAAGGAGTTAGACCCATTCCCCCCCCCCCCCCCCGCCGCCCCTTGTACTCTAGTGGTACTGCTAGAAAGAAGAGGAAAAGAAAAGTACACCTCTACCCCAATATAACGCAACCCGATCTAACACAAATTTGGATATAATGCGGTAAAGCAGTGCTCCAGGGGGGTGGGGCTGCGCACTCTGGCGGATCAAAGCAAGTTCGATATAACGCGTTTTCACCTATAACATGGTAAGATTTTTTGGCTCCTGAGGACAGCGTTATATCGAGGTAGGTGTATCTGTCACAAAGATTTTCTTTGTTTTAAAGGAAATGGTGGACTTTTTTTCCTCTGTGCCAGCTGTCACTGGAGTCCTCTAACCCATGTGAAGCCTAAGCGTCTATAGGCAACTTATACAGATCCCCAGGGCTTCGATCAGCACAGACATTATTTTGCGTGTCTTCATTCAAAGCCATGGTCCCATTTGCTCCCCTGTCTGGATCTATACAGGGTCCTCCAGTTAGGATGTAGATATTCAACAGAAAAGAATAATGCTCTGAGGAGGATTACCTTCCATATGGATATTCAATGAGAAATCTTTGATATATTGATGGGAACATGTTGCGGAGAACAGAAGTTTCCTGGATGTGCTCCTTCTCTCCCCTATCTCTCTTTAAAAGTGTGGCACTCTGAGAGGCTACCGCACAGGGGCGGCTCTAGGCACCAGCAAAGCAAGCACGTGCTTGGGGCAGCCCATTTGCAGGGGCGGCAGGGACCCAGCATGGGAGCTGAGAACCAACAGGGGGCTCTGGGAGCTGTAGTTCCTTGGTTATCTCCCTGCCTATAGAGCCAGCCCTGGAGCAGGGAAAGAACTACATTTCCCAGCATTCCCTTGGCAACTACAAACAGGAAAGAGGGGGAGGGAGTGAGGAAGCTGAGACCTCATGCTGCAGCCTGCTGTGAATGGAGAGCTGCACTGTGAGTAGGGATACCATATTTTAACATTCAAAATATAGGACACTCCACAGGGAGGGAGACTAGCCCCACCCTGCCACCATCCGCTCTCTCCGACTGCCCCCCACAGAAACCCCAACCCATCCAACCCCCCTGCTCCCTGTCCCCTGATCACCCCCTCCCAGGACCCCTTCCCCAACTGCCCCCCAGGACTCCACCCCCTATCTAAGCCCCACTGATCCTTGTCCCCTGATTGCCCCCTCCCGGGACCCCACCCCCTATCTAAGCCTCCCTTCTCCTTGTCCCCAACTGCCCCCTCCTGAGACCCCCCCCACTTCCCCCCT